>NW_026975046.1:0-207500 GCF_030014295.1 Loxodonta africana
GGGTCAGGTTAGGGGTTCGGCTTAGGGTTAGGGCTACAGCTGGGGTAATGTTTAATTGAAGGGGGGTGAGGGTGAGCTTAGGGTTAGCGTTAGGGTTAGGGGTTAGAGCTTAGGTTAGGATTAGGTGTAGGGTTAAGGTTAGGTTTAGATTTAGGGTTAGGGTTAGTGTTAGGGTTAAGTCATGTTTAGGTTTAGGGCTAGGTGAAGGTTATAGATAGGGTTAGGTTAAGGGTTGAGGTTAGGTTTAGATGGTAAGATGAGGGTTAGTGCTAGGTTTCCATTGAAGCTGAGTTGTGTAAGGGTAAGTTTAGGGTTAGGATTAGGGTTAGAGTTAGGGTTAGGGGTCAGGGTTAGTTTTGGAGTTTAGAGTTAGGGTTACGTTTATGGTACGGTCAGGGTTAGGGGAGATTAGTGTTACGTTTAGTTTTAGGGCTAGGGTTACAGAGAAGTTTATGTGAAGCGAGAGGGTTGGGGTTAGGGGTTTGGGTTCAGGTCAGAGTCAGGGTTAGGGTTAGGTTTAGGGGTAGGGTTACGTGTAGTGTTAGTGTTAGTTTTGCTTAGGGTTCGGGTTTGAATGAAGTGAGGGTACGCTTAGCGTTATGCTTTAGGGTGAAATTCTGGTTAAGGGTGAGGGGTTCGGCTCAGGTTAGGGTTAGAGTTAGGGTCAGTGTGTTTAGGGTTAGGTTTAGGGTAAGGTTAGTTTTTAGGCTAAGGATTAGGATTAGAGTTAGGGTTAAGGGTTACTGTTTCAGTTAGGTTTAGGTTAAGGTTATAATTAGGGTTAAGTTTAGGGTTAGGGTAAGAGTTAGAGTTACATTTACAGTTAGGTGAGGGTTCTGGGTAAGTGTTACCGTTCAGGTTAGGGTTAGGGCTAGGGTTAGGGTTAGAGTTAAGGTTAAGGGTTAGGGTTAGGTTTAAGTTTATGGTAGGCTTAAAGATAGGGTTGAGGTTAGGTTAGGGTTAGGGGGTCAGGGTTAGAATTAGAATTAGGTTTAGGGGCGAGGATTAGGGTCAGAGTTATTGTAAAGGTTAGGTTTCGGGTTACAGGTGGGCCAAGGTTAAGGTGAGGGTTAGGTTTATGGGGAGGGTTAGGGTTAAAGTTCAGGGTGAGTTTTAGGTTAGGGATAGGGTGAAGTTTAAGATAGGGTGAGGTTAGGGGTTATGGCTAAGGTTTGGGCTTGTTTCAGGTTAGTGTTAAGGTTATGTTCAGGGTTAGGGTTACGTTCAGGGGGTTGTGTTCAGTTTTAGGGTTAGGGTTAGATTTAAGGTTAGGGTTAAGTTTAGTTGTTACGTTTAGGGTTAGGGTCATGGTTGTGTTAGGCTTTGTGGTTGGGGTGAGGGTTAGTTTTAGGGTTAGGGTTGGTTAGGGTTAGGATTACCGTTATGATAAGGCGTTAGGGGTTAGGAGGTGTAGTGTAGGGTTAGGTTAGGGTTTGGGTGAGGGGTTCCGGTTAGGCCTTGCGGTTCTGGTCATGGTTAGGTTTGGTTTAGGCTTGGGGTTAGGTGCATGATTCGGTTTCGGGTTAGTGTTAGAGTTAGGGTGAGAGTTAGTGTTTGTGTTTGCTAGGGCTTTGTGTGTTAGGGTAGGGTTTGTGTTAGGGTTAGGTTTATCATTAGGGCTCAGGGGTTTCAGGTTAATGTTAGGGTGGGTTAGGGGAGGGAGCATTAGGGGTTAGGGTTGTGGGATACGGTTAGGATTTAGGGTGCGGGTTACGGTTAGTTTTGCAGTTAAGGTGAGGGTTTTAGGGTAATTGTTACGATTAGGGTTATAGTCAGAGTTAGGGGGGGTGGTGGGGGTAGGTTAGGGTTAGGTGTAGGGTAAGAATTAGGTTTAGGTCATGTTGAGGGTTAGACTTAGTGTTCTATTTAGGGTCAGGGTTAGGGGTAGGGTTAGGATGTAGGTCTAGGGTTAGGATTAGGATTATTTTAGGGGTTAGGTTCAGGGCTATTGTAAGTGTTGCGGTTTAGGGTTACAGATGGACTAGCGTTATTCTTAGAGTTAGGTTAGGTTAGGGTTTGGGTTAGGTCTAGGTTTAGGGTTAAGGTTATGGTTAGTGTTTGGATGAAGTTCAGGGATAGGGTGAGGGTTATTTTTATGGTGGGAGGGCTAGGGGTTTGGGTTTGTGTGCAGGTTAGTGTTAAGGATAGGTTTAGGGTTCGGTGAGGGTTAGGCGTTATGTCTAGGGTCAGCGTTAGGTTAGGTTTAGGGTTAGTGTGAAGTTTAGGTTAAGGGTGAGGGTTATGGTAAGGGTTAGGATTATAGACGGTGTTAGACGTTAGGTTTAGGGTGTTAGGGTTAGGTTTATGGTTAGGGTAGATTTAAGTTTAGGTTTAATATTAGGGTTAGGGTTAGATTTGGGTTACTGTTCGTATTAGGGTTAGGGTTAGGGATAAGTTTGGGGATAGCGTCAGGTTTAGGGTTGGGGATACGGTTAAGGATTAGGGTGAGGGTTAGGGTTAGGTTTACAGTTAAGGCGAGGGTTTAGGGTCATTGTTATGGTTAGGGTTAGAGTTAGAGTTAGGCTTAGGGTTAGGGTGAAGTTTCAGTTAATAGTCAGGGTTAGGCTTAAGGTTAGAGTAGGGTTAAGGTTAGTGTTCGGGTTAGGTATAGCGTTAGGGTTTGGGTAGGGGTAAGGTTAGGGTTAAGGCTAGGTTTACGGTAAAGGGGTAGGGCTAGCTTAGGGTTAGATTTAGAGGTTGGAGTTAGTGCTAGGGTTTAGGATGATGGTTATGGTCAGGTTCAGAGTTGTTGTTAGGGTTAGGGTAGAGTTAAGGTTAGGGTTAATTTAGGGTTAGAGAAAGGGTTAGGTTTAGGTCTGGGTTAGGTGTAGGATGCGGGGTAGGGTTAGGGTTAGGGGTTCATGGGAGGGTTAGTGTTAAGTTTCCATTAAGCTGATGTTTTAGGGTGTTACTGTTAGGGCTAGGGTTAGCATTAGGTTTAGGGTCAGGGCTAGAGTCAGGGGATAGTTAAGGCTTAGCTTTACTTTCAGGGTTAGGGTTAGCCTTAGGTTTAGGGTGAAGTTAGGTTAAGGATGAGGGGTTAGGGTTAGGGTTAGGGCATTTGGGTTAAGGTTAGGGTTAGGTTTAGGATTAGGCTTAGGGTTAGGGTTAGGTGTTTGGGTTAATGTTAGGGTCAGGTTTAGGGTTCGGCTTAGGGTTAGGGCTACAGCTGGGTAAAGTTTAATTGAAGGGTGAGGGTTGAGCTTAGGGTTAGCGTTAGGGGTTAGGGTTAGAGCTTAGGTTAGGATTAAGTGTAGGGTTAAGGTTAGGTTTAGATTTAGGGTTAGGGTTAGTGTTAGGGTTAAGTCATGTTTAGGTTTAGGCTAGGTGAAGGTTATAGGTAGGGTTAGGTTAAGGGTTGAGGTTAGGTTTAGATGGTAAGATGAGGGTTAGTGCTAGGTTTCCATTGAAGCTGAGTGTGTAGGGTAAGTTTTAGGGGTTAGGATTAGGGTTAGAGTTAGGGTTAGGGTCAGGTTAGTTTTGAGTTTAGAGTTAGGGTTACGTTTATGGTACGGTCAGGGTTAGGGAGATTTAGTGTTACGTTCAGTTTTAGGGCTAGGGTTACAGAGAAGTTTATGTGAAGCGAGAGGGTTGGGGTTAGGGGTTTGGTTCAGGTCAGAGTCAGGGTAGGGTTAGGTTTAGGGTTAGGGTTACGTGTAGTGTTAGTGTTAGTTTTGCTTAGGGTTCGGGTTTGAATGAAGTGAGGGGTACGCTTAGCGTTATGCTTTAGGGTGAAATTCTGGTTAAGGGTGAGGGTTCGGCTCAGGGTTAGGGTTAGAGTTAGGGTCAGTGGTTAGGGTTAGGTTTAGGGTTAAGGTTAGTTTTAGGCTAAGGATTAGGATTAGAGTTAGGGTTAAGGGTTACTGTTTCAGTTAGGTTTAGGTTAAGGTTATAATTAGGGTTAAGTTTAGGGTTAGGGTAAGAGTTAGAGTTACATTTACAGTTAAGGTGAGGGTTCTGGGTAAGTGTTACCGTTAAGGTTAGGGTTAGGGCTAGGGTTAGGGTTAGAGTTAAGGTTAAGAGTTAGGGTTAGGTTTAAGTTTATGGTAGGCTTAAAGATAGGGTTGAGGTTAGGTTAGGGTTAGGGTCAGGGGTTAGAATTAGAATTAGGTTTAGGGCGAGGATTAGGGTCAGAGTTATTGTAAGGGTTAGGTTTCGGGTTACAGGTGGGCCAAGGTTAAGGTGAGGGTTAGGTTTATGGGGAGGGTTAGGGTTAAAGTCAGGGTGAGTTTTAGGTTAGGGATAGGGGTGAAGTTTAAGATAGGGTGAGGGTTAGGGTTATGGCTAAGGTTTGGGCTTGTTTTCAGGTTAGTGTTAAGGTTATGTTCAGGGTTAGGGTTACGTTCAGGGGTTGTGTTCAGTTTTAGGGTTAGGGTTAGATTTAAGGTTAGGGTTAAGTTTAGTGTTACGTTTAGGGTTAGGGTCATGGTTGTGTTAGGCTTTGTGGTTGGGGTGAGGGTTAGTTTTAGGGTTAGGGTTGGTTAGGGTTAGGATTACCGTTATGATAAGGCGTTAGGGGTTAGAGGTGTAGTTTAGGGTTAGGGTTTGGGTGAGGGTTCCGGTTAGGCCTTGCGGTTCTGGTCATTGGTTAGGGTTTGTTTAGGCTTGGGGTTAGGTGCATGATTCGGTTTCGGGTTAGTGTTAGAGTTAGGGTTGAGAGTTAGTGTTAAGGTTTTTGCTAGGCTTTGGTGTTAGGGTTAGGGTTTGTGTTAGGGTTAGGTTTATCATTAGGGCTCAGGGGTTTCAGGTTAATGTTAGGGTTAGGGTTAGGGATAGCATTAGGGTTAGGGTTGTGGGATACGGTTAGGATTTAGGGTGCGGGTTACGGTAGTTTTGCAGTTAAGGTGAGGGTTTAGGGTAATTGTTACGATTAGGGTTATAGTCAGAGTTAGGGTTTGGTTTAGGATTAGGGTTAGGTGTAGGGTAAGAATTAGGTTTAGGTCCATGTTGAGGGTTAGACTTAGTGTTCTATTTAGGGTCAGGGTTAGGGGTAGGGTTAGGATTAGGTCTAGGGTTAGGATTAGGATTATTTTAGGGTTAGGTTCAGGGCTATTGTAAGTGTTCGGTTTAGGGTTACAGATGGACTAGCGTTATTCTTAGAGTTAGGTTTAAGGTTAGGGTTTGGGTTAGGTCTAGGTTTAGGGTTAAGGTTATGGTTAGTGTTTGGATGAAGTTCAGGATAGGGTGAGGGTTATTTTTATGGTGAGGGCTAGGGTTTGGGTTTGTGTGCAGGTTAGTGTTAAGGATAGGTTTAGGGTTCGGTGAGGGTTAGGCTTTATGTCTAGGGTCAGCGTTAGGTTAGGTTTAGGGTTAGTGTGAAGTTTAGGTTAAGGGTGAGGGTTATGGTAAGGGTTAGGATTATAGACGGTGTTAGACGTTAGGTTTAGGGTGTTAGGGTTAGGTTTATGGTTAGGGTAGATTTAAGTTTAGGTTTAATATTAGGGTTAGGGTTAGATTTGGGTTACTGTTCGTATTAGGGTTAGGGTTAGGGATAAGTTTGGGGATAGCGTTAGGTTTAGGGTTGGGGATACGGTTAAGGATTAGGGTGAGGGTTAGGGTTAGGTTTACAGTTAAGGCGAGGGTTTAGGGTCATTGTTATGGTTAGGGTTAGAGTTAGAGTTAGGCTTAGGGTTAGGGTGAAGTTTCAGTTAATAGTCAGGTTAGGCTTAAGGTTAGAGTAGGGTTAAGGTTAGTGTTCGGGTTAGGTATAGCGTTAGGGTTTGGGTAGGGTAAGGTTCAGGGTTAAGGCTAGGTTTACGGTAAAGGGTAGGGCTAGCTTAGGGTTAGATTTAGAGTTGGAGTTAGTGCTAGGGTTTAGGATGATGGTTATGGTCAGGTTCAGAGTTGTTGTTCAGGGTTAGGGTAGAGTTAAGGTTAGGGTTAATTTAGGGTTAGAGAAAGGGTTAGGTTTAGGTCTGGGTTAGGTGTAGGATGCGGGGTAGGGTTAGGGTTAGGGGTTCATGGGAGGGTTAGTGTTAAGTTTCCATTAAGCTGATGTTTTAGGGTGTTACTGTTAGGGCTAGGGTTAGCATTAGGTTTAGGGTCAGGGCTAGAGTCAGGGGATAGTTAAGGGTTAGCTTTACTTTCAGGGTTAGGGTTAGCCTTAGGTTTAGGGTGAAGTTTAGGTTAAGGATGAGGGTTAGGGTTAGGGTTAGGCATTTGGGTTAAGGTTAGGGTTAGGTTTAGGATTAGGCTTAGGGTTAGGGTTAGGTGTTTGGGTTAATGTTAGGGTCAGGTTTAGGGTTCGGCTTAGGGTTAGGGCTACAGCTGGGGTAAAGTTTAATTGAAGGGTGAGGGTTGAGCTTAGGGTTAGCGTTAGGGGTTAGGGTTAGAGCTTAGGTTAGGATTAAGTGTAGGGTTAAGGTTAGGTTTAGATTTAGGGTTAGGGTTAGTGTTAGGGTTAAGTCATGTTTAGGTTTAGGGCTAGGTGAAGGTTATAGGTAGGGTTAGGTTAAGGGTTGAGGTTAGGTTTAGATGGTAAGATGAGGGTTAGTGCTAGGTTTCCATTGAAGCTGAGTGTGTAGGGTAAGTTTTAGGGTTAGGATTAGGGTTAGAGTTAGGGTTAGGGTCAGGGTTAGTTTTGAGTTTAGAGTTAGGGTTACGTTTATGGTACGGTCAGGGTTAGGGGAGATTTAGTGTGTACGTTTAGTTTTAGGGCTAGGGTTACAGAGAAGTTTATGTGAAGCGAGAGGGTTGGGGTTAGGGGTTTGGGTTCAGGTCAGAGTCAGGGTTAGGGTTAGGTTTAGGGTTAGGGTTACGTGTAGTGTTAGTGTTAGTTTTGCTTAGGGTTCGGGTTTGAATGAAGTGAGGGTACGCTTAGCGTTATGCTTTAGGGTGAAATTCTGGTTAAGGGTGAGGGTTCGGCTCAGGGTTAGGGTTAGAGTTAGGGTCAGTGGTTAGGGTTAGGTTTAGGGTTAAGGTAGTTTTAGGCTAAGGATTAGGATTAGAGTTAGGGTTAAGGGTTACTGTTTCAGTTAGGTTTAGGTTAAGGTTATAATTAGGGTTAAGTTTAGGGTTAGGGTAAGAGTTAGAGTTACATTTACAGTTTAAGGTGAGGGGTTCTGGGTAAGTGTTACCGTTCAGGTTAGGGTTAGGGCTAGGGGTTAGGGTTAGAGTTAAGGTTAAGGGTTAGGGTTAGGTTGAAGTTTATGGTAGGCTTAAAGATAGGGTTGAGGTTAGGTTAGGGTTAGGGTCAGGGTTAGAATTAGAATTAGGTTTAGGGCGAGGATTAGGGTCAGAGTTATTGTAAGGGTTAGGTTTCGGGTTAAGGGTGGGCCAGGTTAAGTAGGGTTAGGTTTATGGGGAGGGGTTAGGGTTAAAGTCAGGGTGAGTTTTAGGTTAGGGATAGGGTGAAGTTTAAGATAGGGGTGAGGGTTAGGGTTATGGCTAAGGTTTTGGGCTTGTTTTCAGGTTAGTGTTAAGGTTATGTTCAGGGTTAGGGTTACGTTCAAGGGGTTGTGTTCAGTTTTAGGGTTAGGGTTAGATTTAGGTTAGGGTTAGGGTTAGTTTAGGTTACGTTTAGGGTTAGGGTCATGGTTGTGTTAGGCTTTGTGGTTGGGGTGAGGGTTAGTTTTAGGGTTAGGGTTGGTTAGGGGGTTGGTTAGGAGTACGGATAAGGCGTTAGGGGTTAGAGGTGTAGTTTAGGGTTAGGGTTTGGGTGAGGGTTCCGGTTAGGCCTTGCGGTTCTGGTCATGGTTGGTGGTTAGGCTGGGGTTAGGTGGGTTCAGGTGAATTCGGTTCGGGTTAGTGTTAGAGTTAGGGTGAGAGTTAGTGTTAAGGTTTTTGCTAGGCTTTGGTGTTAGGGTTAGGTGGTTAGGGTTAGGTTATCATTAGGGCTCAGGGGTTTCAGGTAATGTTAGGGTTAGGGTTAGGGATAGCATTAGGGTTAGGGTGTGGGATCGGTTAGGATTTAGGGTGCGGGTTACGGTTGTTTCCAGTTAGGTGAGGGTTTAGGGTATTACGTTAGGGTATAGCAGAGTTAGGTTGGTTTAGGATTAGGGTTAGGTGTAGGGTAAGATTAGGGTTTAGGTCCATGTTGAGGGTTAGACTTAGTGTTCTATTTAGGGTTCAGGGTTAGGGGTAGGGTTAGGATTAGGTCTAGGGTTAGGATTAGGATTAGTTTTAGGGTTAGGTTCAGGGCTATTGTAAGTGTTCGGTTTAGGTTACAGATGGACTAGCGTTATTCTTAGAGTTAGGTTTAAGGTTAGGGTTTGGGGTTAGGTCTAGGTTAGGGGTTAAGGTTATGGTTAGTGTTTGGATGAAGTTCAGGATAGGGTGAGGGTTTTTTATGGTGAGGGCTAGGGTTGGGTTGGTGTGTGCAGGTAGTGTTAAGGAAGGTTAGGGTCGGTGGAGGTTAGGCGTTATGTCTAGGGTCAGCGTTAGGTTAGGTTTAGGGTTAGTGTGAAGTTTAGGTTAAGGGTGAGGGTTATGGTAAGGGTTAGGATTATAGACGGTGTTAGACGTTAGGTTTAGGGTGTTAGGGTTAGGTTTATGGTTAGGGTAGATTTAAGTTAGGTTTAATATTAGGGTTAGGGTTAGATTGGGGTTACTGTTCGTATTAGGGTTTAGGGTTAGGATAGTTTGGGCGATAGCGTCAGGTTAGGGTTGGATACGGTTAAGGTTAGGGTGAGGGTTAGGGTTAGGTTACAGTTAAGGCGAGGTTAGGGTAATTGTTAGGGTTAGGGTTAGAGTTAGAGTTAGCTTAGGGTTAGGGTGAAGTTTCAGTTAATAGTCAGGGTTAGGCTTAAGGTTAGAGTAGGGTTAAGGTTAGTGTTCGGGTTAGGTATAGCGGGTTAGGGTTTGGGTAGTGGTAAGGTTAGGGTTAAGCTAGGTTACGGTAAAGGGTAGGGCTAGCTTAGGGTTAGATTTAGAGTTGGAGTTAGTGCTAGGGTTTAGGATGATGGTTATGGTCAGGTTCAGAGTTGTTGTTAGGGTTAGGGTAGAGTTAAGGTTAGGGTTAATTTAGGGTTAGAGAAAGGGTTAGGTTTAGGTCTGGGTTAGGTGTAGGATGCGGGGTAGGGTTAGGGTTAGGGGTTCATGGGAGGGTTAGTGTTAAGTTTCCATTAAGCTGATGTTTTAGGGTGTTACTGTTAGGGCTAGGGTTAGCATTAGGTTTAGGGTCAGGGCTAGAGTCAGGGATAGTTAAGGGTTAGCTTTACTTTCAGGGTTAGGGTTAGCCTTAGGTTTAGGGTGAAGTTTAGGTTAAGGATGAGGGTTAGGGGTTAGGGTTAGGCATTTGGGTTAAGGTTAGGGTTAGGTTAGGATTAGGCTTAGGGTTAGGGTTAGGTGTTTGGGTTAATGTTAGGGTCAGGTTTAGAGTTCGGCTTAGGGTTAGGGCTACAGCTGGGGTAAAGTTTAATTGAAGGGTGAGGGTTGAGCTTAGGGTTAGCGTTAGGGGTTAGGGTTAGAGCTTAGGTTAGGATTAAGTGTAGGGTTAAGGTTAGGTTTAGATTTAGGGTTAGGGTTAGTGTTAGGGTTAAGTCATGTTTAGGTTTAGGGCTAGGTGAAGGTTATAGGTAGGGTTAGGTTAAGGGTTGAGGTTAGGTTTAGATGGTAAGATGAGGGTTAGTGCTAGGTTTCCATTGAAGCTGAGTGTGTAGGGTAAGTTTTAGGGTAGGATTAGGGTTAGAGTTAGGGTTAGGGTCAGGGTTAGTTTTGAGTTTAGAGTTAGGGTTACGTTTATGGTACGGTCAGGGTTAGGGGAGATTAGTGTTACGTTTAGTTTTAGGGCTAGGGTTACAGAGAAGTTTATGTGAAGCGAGAGGGTTGGGGTTAGGGGTTTGGCTTCAGGTCAGAGTCAGGGTTAGGGTTAGGTTTAGGGTTAGGGTTACGTGTAGTGTTAGTGTTAGTTTTGCTTAGGGTTCGGGTTTGAATGAAGTGAGGGTACGCTTAGCGTTATGCTTTAGGGTGAAATTCTGGTTAAGGGTGAGGGTTCGGCTCAGGGTTAGGGTTAGAGTTAGGGTCAGTGGTTAGGGTTAGGTTAGGGTTAAGGTTAGTTTTAGGCTAAGGATTAGGATTAGAGTTAGGGTTAAGGGTTACTGTTTCAGTTAGGTTTAGGTTAAGGTTATAATTAGGGTTAAGTTTAGGGTTAGGGTAAGAGTTAGAGTTACATTTACAGTTAAGGTGAGGGTTCTGGGTAAGTGTTACCGTTAAGGTTAGGGTTAGGGCTAGGGTTAGGGTTAGAGTTAAGGTTAAGGGTTAGGGTTAGGTTGAAGTTTATGGTAGGCTTAAAGATAGGGTTGAGGTTAGGTTAGGGTTAGGGTCAGGGTCAGGGTTAGAATTAGAATTAGGTTTAGGGCGAGGATTAGGGTCAGAGTTATTGTAAGGGTTAGGTTTCGGGTTACAGGTGGGCCAAGGTTAAGGTGAGGGTTAGGTTTATGGGGAGGGTTAGGGTTAAAGTCAGGGTGAGTTTTAGGTTAGGGATAGGGTGAAGTTTAAGATAGGGTGAGGGTTAGGGTTATGGCTAAGGTTTGGGCTTGTTTTCAGGTTAGTGTTAAGGTTATGTTCAGGGTTAGGGTTACGTTCAGGGGTTGTGTTCAGTTTTAGGGTTAGGGTTAGATTTAAGGTTAGGGTTAAGTTTAGTGTTACGTTTAGGGTTAGGGTCATGGTTGTGTTAGGCTTTGTGGTTGGGGTGAGGGTTAGTTTTAGGGTTAGGGTTGGTTAGGGTTAGGATTACCGTTATGATAAGGCGTTAGGGGTTAGAGGTGTAGTTTAGGGTTAGGGTTTGGGTGAGGGTTCCGGTTAGGCCTTGCGGTTCTGGTCATGGTTAGGTTTGGTTTAGGCTTGGGGTTAGGTGCATGATTCGGTTTCGGGTTAGTGTTAGAGTTAGGGTGAGAGTTAGTGTTAAGGTTTTTGCTAGGCTTTGGTGTTAGGGTTAGGGTTTGTGTTAGGGTTAGGTTTATCATTAGGGCTCAGGGGTTTCAGGTTAATGTTAGGGTTAGGGTTAGGGATAGCATTAGGGTTAGGGTTGTGGGATACGGTTAGGATTTAGGGTGCGGGTTACGGTTAGTTTTCCAGTTAAGGTGAGGGTTTAGGGTAATTGTTACGATTAGGGTTATAGTCAGAGTTAGGGTTTGGTTTAGGATTAGGGTTAGGTGTAGGGTAAGAATTAGGTTTAGGTCCATGTTGAGGGTTAGACTTAGTGTTCTATTTAGGGTCAGGGTTAGGGGTAGGGTTAGGATTAGGTCTAGGGTTAGGATTAGGATTATTTTAGGGTTAGGTTCAGGGCTATTGTAAGTGTTCGGTTTAGGGTTACAGATGGACTAGCGTTATTCTTAGAGTTAGGTTTAAGGTTAGGGTTTGGGTTAGGTCTAGGTTTAGGGTTAAGGTTATGGTTAGTGTTTGGATGAAGTTCAGGATAGGGTGAGGGTTATTTTTATGGTGAGGGCTAGGGTTTGGGTTTGTGTGCAGGTTAGTGTTAAGGATAGGTTTAGGGTTCGGTGAGGGTTAGGCGTTATGTCTAGGGTCAGCGTTAGGTTAGCTTTAGGGTTAGTGTGAAGTTTAGGTTAAGGGTGAGGGTTATGGTAAGGGTTAGGATTATAGACGGTGTTAGACGTTAGGTTTAGGGTGTTAGGGTTAGGTTTATGGTTAGGGTAGATTTAAGTTTAGGTTTAATATTAGGGTTAGGGTTAGATTTGGGTTACTGTTCGTATTAGGGTTAGAGTTAGGGATAAGTTTGGGGATAGCGTCAGGTTTAGGGTTGGGGATACGGTTAAGGATTAGGGTGAGGGTTAGGGTTAGGTTTACAGTTAAGGCGAGGGTTTAGGGTAATTGTTATGGTTAGGGTTAGAGTTAGAGTTAGGCTTAGGGTTAGGGTGAAGTTTCAGTTAATAGTCAGGGTTAGGCTTAAGGTTAGAGTAGGGTTAAGGTTAGTGTTCGGGTTAGGTATAGCGTTAGGGTTTGGGTAGGGGTAAGGTTAGGGTTAAGGCTAGGTTTACGGTAAAGGGTAGGGCTAGCTTAGGGTTAGATTTAGAGTTGGAGTTAGTGCTAGGGTTTAGGATGATGGTTATGGTCAGGTTCAGAGTTGTTGTTAGGGTTAGGGTAGAGTTAAGGTTAGGGTTAATTTAGGGTTAGAGAAAGGGTTAGGTTTAGGTCTGGGTTAGGTGTAGGATGCGGGGTAGGGTTAGGGTTAGGGGTTCATGGGAGGGTTAGTGTTAAGTTTCCATTAAGCTGATGTTTTAGGGTGTTACTGTTAGGGCTAGGGTTAGCATTAGGTTTAGGGTCAGGGCTAGAGTCAGGGGATAGTTAAGGGTTAGCTTTACTTTCAGGGTTAGGGTTAGCCTTAGGTTTAGGGTGAAGTTTAGGTTAAGGATGAGGGTTAGGGTTAGGGTTAGGCATTTGGGTTAAGGTTAGGGTTAGGTTTAGGATTAGGCTTAGGGTTAGGGTTAGGTGTTTGGGTTAATGTTAGGGTCAGGTTTAGGGTTCGGCTTAGGGTTAGGGCTACAGCTGGGGTAAAGTTTAATTGAAGGGTGAGGGTTGAGCTTAGGGTTAGCGTTAGGGGTTAGGGTTAGAGCTTAGGTTAGGATTAAGTGTAGGGTTAAGGTTAGGTTTAGATTTAGGGTTAGGGTTAGTGTTAGGGTTAAGTCATGTTTAGGTTTAGGGCTAGGTGAAGGTTATAGATAGGGTTAGGTTAAGGGTTGAGGTTAGGTTTAGATGGTAAGATGAGGGTTAGTGCTAGGTTTCCATTGAAGCTGAGTGTGTAGGGTAAGTTTTAGGGTTAGGATTAGGGTTAGAGTTAGGGTTAGGGTCAGGGTTAGTTTTGAGTTTAGAGTTAGGGTTACGTTTATGGTACGGTCAGGGTTAGGGGAGATTTAGTGTTACGTTTAGTTTTAGGGCTAGGGTTACAGAGAAGTTTATGTGAAGCGAGAGGGTTGGGGTTAGGGGTTTGGCTTCAGGTCAGAGTCAGGGTTAGGGTTAGGTTTAGGGTTAGGGTTACGTGTAGTGTTAGTGTTAGTTTTGCTTAGGGTTCGGGTTTGAATGAAGTGAGGGTACGCTTAGCGTTATGCTTTAGGGTGAAATTCTGGTTAAGGGTGAGGGTTCGGCTCAGGGTTAGGGTTAGAGTTAGGGTCAGTGGTTAGGGTTAGGTTTAGGGTTAAGGTTAGTTTTAGGCTAAGGATTAGGATTAGAGTTAGGGTTAAGGGTTACTGTTTCAGTTAGGTTTAGGTTAAGGTTATAATTAGGGTTAAGTTTAGGGTTAGGGTAAGAGTTAGAGTTACATTTACAGTTAAGGTGAGGGTTCTGGGTAAGTGTTACCGTTCAGGTTAGGGTTAGGGCTAGGGTTAGGGTTAGAGTTAAGGTTAAGAGTTAGGGTTAGGTTTAAGTTTATGGTAGGCTTAAAGATAGGGTTGAGGTTAGGTTAGGGTTAGGGTCAGGGTCAGGGTTAGAATTAGAATTAGGTTTAGGGCGAGGATTAGGGTCAGAGTTATTGTAAGGGTTAGGTTTCGGGTTACAGGTGGGCCAAGGTTAAGGTGAGGGTTAGGTTTATGGGGAGGGTTAGGGTTAAAGTCAGGGTGAGTTTTAGGTTAGGGATAGGGTGAAGTTTAAGATAGGGTGAGGGTTAGGGTTATGGCTAAGGTTTGGGCTTGTTTTCAGGTTAGTGTTAAGGTTATGTTCAGGGTTAGGGTTACGTTCAGGGGTTGTGTTCAGTTTTAGGGTTAGGGTTAGATTTAAGGTTAGGGTTAAGTTTAGTGTTACGTTTAGGGTTAGGGTCATGGTTGTGTTAGGCTTTGTGGTTGGGGTGAGGGTTAGTTTTAGGGTTAGGGTTGGTTAGGGTTAGGATTACCGTTATGATAAGGCGTTAGGGGTTAGAGGTGTAGTTTAGGGTTAGGGTTTGGGTGAGGGTTCCGGTTAGGCCTTGCGGTTCTGGTCATGGTTAGGTTTGGTTTAGGCTTGGGGTTAGGTGCATGATTCGGTTTCGGGTTAGTGTTAGAGTTAGGGTGAGAGTTAGTGTTAAGGTTTTTGCTAGGCTTTGGTGTTAGGGTTAGGGTTTGTGTTAGGGTTAGGTTTATCATTAGGGCTCAGGGGTTTCAGGTTAATGTTAGGGTTAGGGTTAGGGATAGCATTAGGGTTAGGGTTGTGGGATACGGTTAGGATTTAGGGTGCGGGTTACGGTTAGTTTTCCAGTTAAGGTGAGGGTTTAGGGTAATTGTTACGATTAGGGTTATAGTCAGAGTTAGGGTTTGGTTTAGGATTAGGGTTAGGTGTAGGGTAAGAATTAGGTTTAGGTCCATGTTGAGGGTTAGACTTAGTGTTCTATTTAGGGTCAGGGTTAGGGGTAGGGTTAGGATTAGGTCTAGGGTTAGGATTAGGATTATTTTAGGGTTAGGTTCAGGGCTATTGTAAGTGTTCGGTTTAGGGTTACAGATGGACTAGCGTTATTCTTAGAGTTAGGTTTAAGGTTAGGGTTTGGGTTAGGTCTAGGTTTAGGGTTAAGGTTATGGTTAGTGTTTGGATGAAGTTCAGGATAGGGTGAGGGTTATTTTTATGGTGAGGGCTAGGGTTTGGGTTTGTGTGCAGGTTAGTGTTAAGGATAGGTTTAGGGTTCGGTGAGGGTTAGGCGTTATGTCTAGGGTCAGCGTTAGGTTAGGTTTAGGGTTAGTGTGAAGTTTAGGTTAAGGGTGAGGGTTATGGTAAGGGTTAGGATTATAGACGGTGTTAGACGTTAGGTTTAGGGTGTTAGGGTTAGGTTTATGGTTAGGGTAGATTTAAGTTTAGGTTTAATATTAGGGTTAGGGTTAGATTTGGGTTACTGTTCGTATTAGGGTTAGAGTTAGGGATAAGTTTGGGGATAGCGTCAGGTTTAGGGTTGGGGATACGGTTAAGGATTAGGGTGAGGGTTAGGGTTAGGTTTACAGTTAAGGCGAGGGTTTAGGGTAATTGTTATGGTTAGGGTTAGAGTTAGAGTTAGGCTTAGGGTTAGGGTGAAGTTTCAGTTAATAGTCAGGGTTAGGCTTAAGGTTAGAGTAGGGTTAAGGTTAGTGTTCGGGTTAGGTATAGCGTTAGGGTTTGGGTAGGGGTAAGGTTAGGGTTAAGGCTAGGTTTACGGTAAAGGGTAGGGCTAGCTTAGGGTTAGATTTAGAGTTGGAGTTAGTGCTAGGGTTTAGGATGATGGTTATGGTCAGGTTCAGAGTTGTTGTTAGGGTTAGGGTAGAGTTAAGGTTAGGGTTAATTTAGGGTTAGAGAAAGGGTTAGGTTTAGGTCTGGGTTAGGTGTAGGATGCGGGGTAGGGTTAGGGTTAGGGGTTCATGGGAGGGTTAGTGTTAAGTTTCCATTAAGCTGATGTTTTAGGGTGTTACTGTTAGGGCTAGGGTTAGCATTAGGTTTAGGGTCAGGGCTAGAGTCAGGGGATAGTTAAGGGTTAGCTTTACTTTCAGGGTTAGGGTTAGCCTTAGGTTTAGGGTGAAGTTTAGGTTAAGGATGAGGGTTAGGGTTAGGGTTAGGCATTTGGGTTAAGGTTAGGGTTAGGTTTAGGATTAGGCTTAGGGTTAGGGTTAGGTGTTTGGGTTAATGTTAGGGTCAGGTTTAGGGTTCGGCTTAGGGTTAGGGCTACAGCTGGGGTAAAGTTTAATTGAAGGGTGAGGGTTGAGCTTAGGGTTAGCGTTAGGGGTTAGGGTTAGAGCTTAGGTTAGGATTAAGTGTAGGGTTAAGGTTAGGTTTAGATTTAGGGTTAGGGTTAGTGTTAGGGTTAAGTCATGTTTAGGTTTAGGGCTAGGTGAAGGTTATAGATAGGGTTAGGTTAAGGGTTGAGGTTAGGTTTAGATGGTAAGATGAGGGTTAGTGCTAGGTTTCCATTGAAGCTGAGTGTGTAGGGTAAGTTTTAGGGTTAGGATTAGGGTTAGAGTTAGGGTTAGGGTCAGGGTTAGTTTTGAGTTTAGAGTTAGGGTTACGTTTATGGTACGGTCAGGGTTAGGGGAGATTTAGTGTTACGTTTAGTTTTAGGGCTAGGGTTACAGAGAAGTTTATGTGAAGCGAGAGGGTTGGGGTTAGGGGTTTGGCTTCAGGTCAGAGTCAGGGTTAGGGTTAGGTTTAGGGTTAGGGTTACGTGTAGTGTTAGTGTTAGTTTTGCTTAGGGTTCGGGTTTGAATGAAGTGAGGGTACGCTTAGCGTTATGCTTTAGGGTGAAATTCTGGTTAAGGGTGAGGGTTCGGCTCAGGGTTAGGGTTAGAGTTAGGGTCAGTGGTTAGGGTTAGGTTTAGGGTTAAGGTTAGTTTTAGGCTAAGGATTAGGATTAGAGTTAGGGTTAAGGGTTACTGTTTCAGTTAGGTTTAGGTTAAGGTTATAATTAGGGTTAAGTTTAGGGTTAGGGTAAGAGTTAGAGTTACATTTACAGTTAAGGTGAGGGTTCTGGGTAAGTGTTACCGTTCAGGTTAGGGTTAGGGCTAGGGTTAGGGTTAGAGTTAAGGTTAAGAGTTAGGGTTAGGTTTAAGTTTATGGTAGGCTTAAAGATAAGGTTGAGGTTAGGTTAGGGTTAGGGTCAGGGTCAGGGTTAGAATTAGAATTAGGTTTAGGGCGAGGATTAGGGTCAGAGTTATTGTAAGGGTTAGGTTTCGGGTTACAGGTGGGCCAAGGTTAAGGTGAGGGTTAGGTTTATGGGGAGGGTTAGGGTTAAAGTCAGGGTGAGTTTTAGGTTAGGGATAGGGTGAAGTTTAAGATAGGGTGAGGGTTAGGGTTATGGCTAAGGTTTGGGCTTGTTTTCAGGTTAGTGTTAAGGTTATGTTCAGGGTTAGGGTTACGTTCAGGGGTTGTGTTCAGTTTTAGGGTTAGGGTTAGATTTAAGGTTAGGGTTAAGTTTAGTGTTACGTTTAGGGTTAGGGTCATGGTTGTGTTAGGCTTTGTGGTTGGGGTGAGGGTTAGTTTTAGGGTTAGGGTTGGTTAGGGTTAGGATTACCGTTATGATAAGGCGTTAGGGGTTAGAGGTGTAGTTTAGGGTTAGGGTTTGGGTGAGGGTTCCGGTTAGGCCTTGCGGTTCTGGTCATGGTTAGGTTTGGTTTAGGCTTGGGGTTAGGTGCATGATTCGGTTTCGGGTTAGTGTTAGAGTTAGGGTGAGAGTTAGTGTTAAGGTTTTTGCTAGGCTTTGGTGTTAGGGTTAGGGTTTGTGTTAGGGTTAGGTTTATCATTAGGGCTCAGGGGTTTCAGGTTAATGTTAGGGTTAGGGTTAGGGATAGCATTAGGGTTAGGGTTGTGGGATACGGTTAGGATTTAGGGTGCGGGTTACGGTTAGTTTTCCAGTTAAGGTGAGGGTTTAGGGTAATTGTTACGATTAGGGTTATAGTCAGAGTTAGGGTTTGGTTTAGGATTAGGGTTAGGTGTAGGGTAAGAATTAGGTTTAGGTCCATGTTGAGGGTTAGACTTAGTGTTCTATTTAGGGTCAGGGTTAGGGGTAGGGTTAGGATTAGGTCTAGGGTTAGGATTAGGATTATTTTAGGGTTAGGTTCAGGGCTATTGTAAGTGTTCGGTTTAGGGTTACAGATGGACTAGCGTTATTCTTAGAGTTAGGTTTAAGGTTAGGGTTTGGGTTAGGTCTAGGTTTAGGGTTAAGGTTATGGTTAGTGTTTGGATGAAGTTCAGGATAGGGTGAGGGTTATTTTTATGGTGAGGGCTAGGGTTTGGGTTTGTGTGCAGGTTAGTGTTAAGGATAGGTTTAGGGTTCGGTGAGGGTTAGGCGTTATGTCTAGGGTCAGCGTTAGGTTAGGTTTAGGGTTAGTGTGAAGTTTAGGTTAAGGGTGAGGGTTATGGTAAGGGTTAGGATTATAGACGGTGTTAGACGTTAGGTTTAGGGTGTTAGGGTTAGGTTTATGGTTAGGGTAGATTTAAGTTTAGGTTTAATATTAGGGTTAGGGTTAGATTTGGGTTACTGTTCGTATTAGGGTTAGAGTTAGGGATAAGTTTGGGGATAGCGTCAGGTTTAGGGTTGGGGATACGGTTAAGGATTAGGGTGAGGGTTAGGGTTAGGTTTACAGTTAAGGCGAGGGTTTAGGGTAATTGTTATGGTTAGGGTTAGAGTTAGAGTTAGGCTTAGGGTTAGGGTGAAGTTTCAGTTAATAGTCAGGGTTAGGCTTAAGGTTAGAGTAGGGTTAAGGTTAGTGTTCGGGTTAGGTATAGCGTTAGGGTTTGGGTAGGGGTAAGGTTAGGGTTAAGGCTAGGTTTACGGTAAAGGGTAGGGCTAGCTTAGGGTTAGATTTAGAGTTGGAGTTAGTGCTAGGGTTTAGGATGATGGTTATGGTCAGGTTCAGAGTTGTTGTTAGGGTTAGGGTAGAGTTAAGGTTAGGGTTAATTTAGGGTTAGAGAAAGGGTTAGGTTTAGGTCTGGGTTAGGTGTAGGATGCGGGGTAGGGTTAGGGTTAGGGGTTCATGGGAGGGTTAGTGTTAAGTTTCCATTAAGCTGATGTTTTAGGGTGTTACTGTTAGGGCTAGGGTTAGCATTAGGTTTAGGGTCAGGGCTAGAGTCAGGGGATAGTTAAGGGTTAGCTTTACTTTCAGGGTTAGGGTTAGCCTTAGGTTTAGGGTGAAGTTTAGGTTAAGGATGAGGGTTAGGGTTAGGGTTAGGCATTTGGGTTAAGGTTAGGGTTAGGTTTAGGATTAGGCTTAGGGTTAGGGTTAGGTGTTTGGGTTAATGTTAGGGTCAGGTTTAGGGTTCGGCTTAGGGTTAGGGCTACAGCTGGGGTAAAGTTTAATTGAAGGGTGAGGGTTGAGCTTAGGGTTAGCGTTAGGGGTTAGGGTTAGAGCTTAGGTTAGGATTAAGTGTAGGGTTAAGGTTAGGTTTAGATTTAGGGTTAGGGTTAGTGTTAGGGTTAAGTCATGTTTAGGTTTAGGGCTAGGTGAAGGTTATAGGTAGGGTTAGGTTAAGGGTTGAGGTTAGGTTTAGATGGTAAGATGAGGGTTAGTGCTAGGTTTCCATTGAAGCTGAGTGTGTAGGGTAAGTTTTAGGGTTAGGATTAGGGTTAGAGTTAGGGTTAGGGTCAGGGTTAGTTTTGAGTTTAGAGTTAGGGTTACGTTTATGGTACGGTCAGGGTTAGGGGAGATTTAGTGTTACGTTTAGTTTTAGGGCTAGGGTTACAGAGAAGTTTATGTGAAGCGAGAGGGTTGGGGTTAGGGGTTTGGCTTCAGGTCAGAGTCAGGGTTAGGGTTAGGTTTAGGGTTAGGGTTACGTGTAGTGTTAGTGTTAGTTTTGCTTAGGGTTCGGGTTTGAATGAAGTGAGGGTACGCTTAGCGTTATGCTTTAGGGTGAAATTCTGGTTAAGGGTGAGGGTTCGGCTCAGGGTTAGGGATAGAGTTAGGGTCAGTGGTTAGGGTTAGGTTTAGGGTTAAGGTTAGTTTTAGGCTAAGGATTAGGATTAGAGTTAGGGTTAAGGGTTACTGTTTCAGTTAGGTTTAGGTTAAGGTTATAATTAGGGTTAAGTTTAGGGTTAGGGTAAGAGTTAGAGTTACATTTACAGTTAAGGTGAGGGTTCTGGGTAAGTGTTACCGTTCAGGTTAGGGTTAGGGCTAGGGTTAGGGTTAGAGTTAAGGTTAAGGGTTAGGGTTAGGTTGAAGTTTATGGTAGGCTTAAAGATAGGGTTGAGGTTAGGTTAGGGTTAGGGTCAGGGTTAGAATTAGAATTAGGTTTAGGGCGAGGATTAGGGTCAGAGTTATTGTAAGGGTTAGGTTTCGGGTTACAGGTGGGCCAAGGTTAAGGTGAGGGTTAGGTTTATGGGGAGGGTTAGGGTTAAAGTCAGGGTGAGTTTTAGGTTAGGGATAGGGTGAAGTTTAAGATAGGGTGAGGGTTAGGGTTATGGCTAAGGTTTGGGCTTGTTTTCAGGTTAGTGTTAAGGTTATGTTCAGGGTTAGGGTTACGTTCAGGGGTTGTGTTCAGTTTTAGGGTTAGGGTTAGATTTAAGGTTAGGGTTAAGTTTAGTGTTACGTTTAGGGTTAGGGTCATGGTTGTGTTAGGCTTTGTGGTTGGGGTGAGGGTTAGTTTTAGGGTTAGGGTTGGTTAGGGTTAGGATTACCGTTATGATAAGGCATTAGGGGTTAGAGGTGTAGTTTAGGGTTAGGGTTTGGGTGAGGGTTCCGGTTAGGCCTTGCGGTTCTGGTCATGGTTAGGTTTGGTTTAGGCTTGGGGTTAGGTGCATGATTCGGTTTCGGGTTAGTGTTAGAGTTAGGGTGAGAGTTAGTGTTAAGGTTTTTGCTAGGCTTTGGTGTTAGGGTTAGGGTTTGTGTTAGGGTTAGGTTTATCATTAGGGCTCAGGGGTTTCAGGTTAATGTTAGGGTTAGGGTTAGGGATAGCATTAGGGTTAGGGTTGTGGGATACGGTTAGGATTTAGGGTGCGGGTTACGGTTAGTTTTGCAGTTAAGGTGAGGGTTTAGGGTAATTGTTACGATTAGGGTTATAGTCAGAGTTAGGGTTTGGTTTAGGATTAGGGTTAGGTGTAGGGTAAGAATTAGGTTTAGGTCCATGTTGAGGGTTAGACTTAGTGTTCTATTTAGGGTCAGGGTTAGGGGTAGGGTTAGGATTAGGTCTAGGGTTAGGATTAGGATTATTTTAGGGTTAGGTTCAGGGCTATTGTAAGTGTTCGGTTTAGGGTTACAGATGGACTAGCGTTATTCTTAGAGTTAGGTTTAAGGTTAGGGTTTGGGTTAGGTCTAGGTTTAGGGTTAAGGTTATGGTTAGTGTTTGGATGAAGTTCAGGATAGGGTGAGGGTTATTTTTATGGTGAGGGCTAGGGTTTGGGTTTGTGTGCAGGTTAGTGTTAAGGATAGGTTTAGGGTTCGGTGAGGGTTAGGCGTTATGTCTAGGGTCAGCGTTAGGTTAGGTTTAGGGTTAGTGTGAAGTTTAGGTTAAGGGTGAGGGTTATGGTAAGGGTTAGGATTATAGACGGTGTTAGACGTTAGGTTTAGGGTGTTAGGGTTAGGTTTATGGTTAGGGTAGATTTAAGTTTAGGTTTAATATTAGGGTTAGGGTTAGATTTGGGTTACTGTTCGTATTAGGGTTAGAGTTAGGGATAAGTTTGGGGATAGCGTCAGGTTTAGGGTTGGGGATACGGTTAAGGATTAGGGTGAGGGTTAGGGTTAGGTTTACAGTTAAGGCGAGGGTTTAGGGTAATTGTAATGGTTAGGGTTAGAGTTAGAGTTAGGCTTAGGGTTAGGGTGAAGTTTCAGTTAATAGTCAGGGTTAGGCTTAAGGTTAGAGTAGGGTTAAGGTTAGTGTTCGGGTTAGGTATAGCGTTAGGGTTTGGGTAGGGGTAAGGTTAGGGTTAAGGCTAGGTTTACGGTAAAGGGTAGGGCTAGCTTAGGGTTAGATTTAGAGTTGGAGTTAGTGCTAGGGTTTAGGATGATGGTTATGGTCAGGTTCAGAGTTGTTGTTAGGGTTAGGGTAGAGTTAAGGTTAGGGTTAATTTAGGGTTAGAGAAAGGGTTAGGTTTAGGTCTGGGTTAGGTGTAGGATGCGGGGTAGGGTTAGGGTTAGGGGTTCATGGGAGGGTTAGTGTTAAGTTTCCATTAAGCTGATGTTTTAGGGTGTTACTGTTAGGGCTAGGGTTAGCATTAGGTTTAGGGTCAGGGCTAGAGTCAGGGGATAGTTAAGGGTTAGCTTTACTTTCAGGGTTAGGGTTAGCCTTAGGTTTAGGGTGAAGTTTAGGTTAAGGATGAGGGTTAGGGTTAAGGTTAGGCATTTGGGTTAAGGTTAGGGTTAGGTTTAGGATTAGGCTTAGGGTTAGGGTTAGGTGTTTGGGTTAATGTTAGGGTCAGGTTTAGAGTTCGGCTTAGGGTTAGGGCTACAGCTGGGGTAAAGTTTAATTGAAGGGTGAGGGTTGAGCTTAGGGTTAGCGTTAGGGGTTAGGGTTAGAGCTTAGGTTAGGATTAAGTGTAGGGTTAAGGTTAGGTTTAGATTTAGGGTTAGGGTTAGTGTTAGGGTTAAGTCATGTTTAGGTTTAGGGCTAGGTGAAGGTTATAGGTAGGGTTAGGTTAAGGGTTGAGGTTAGGTTTAGATGGTAAGATGAGGGTTAGTGCTAGGTTTCCATTGAAGCTGAGTGTGTAGGGTAAGTTTTAGGGTTAGGATTAGGGTTAGAGTTAGGGTTAGGGTCAGGGTTAGTTTTGAGTTTAGAGTTAGGGTTACGTTTATGGTACGGTCAGGGTTAGGGGAGATTTAGTGTTACGTTTAGTTTTAGGGCTAGGGTTACAGAGAAGTTTATGTGAAGCGAGAGGGTTGGGGTTAGGGGTTTGGCTTCAGGTCAGAGTCAGGGTTAGGGTTAGGTTTAGGGTTAGGGTTACGTGTAGTGTTAGTGTTAGTTTTGCTTAGGGTTCGGGTTTGAATGAAGTGAGGGTACGCTTAGCGTTATGCTTTAGGGTGAAATTCTGGTTAAGGGTGAGGGTTCGGCTCAGGGTTAGGGTTAGAGTTAGGGTCAGTGGTTAGGGTTAGGTTTAGGGTTAAGGTTAGTTTTAGGCTAAGGATTAGGATTAGAGTTAGGGTTAAGGGTTACTGTTTCAGTTAGGTTTAGGTTAAGGTTATAATTAGGGTTAAGTTTAGGGTTAGGGTAAGAGTTAGAGTTACATTTACAGTTAAGGTGAGGGTTCTGGGTAAGTGTTACCGTTAAGGTTAGGGTTAGGGCTAGGGTTAGGGTTAGAGTTAAGGTTAAGGGTTAGGGTTAGGTTGAAGTTTATGGTAGGCTTAAAGATAGGGTTGAGGTTAGGTTAGGGTTAGGGTCAGGGTCAGGGTTAGAATTAGAATTAGGTTTAGGGCGAGGATTAGGGTCAGAGTTATTGTAAGGGTTAGGTTTCGGGTTACAGGTGGGCCAAGGTTAAGGTGAGGGTTAGGTTTATGGGGAGGGTTAGGGTTAAAGTCAGGGTGAGTTTTAGGTTAGGGATAGGGTGAAGTTTAAGATAGGGTGAGGGTTAGGGTTATGGCTAAGGTTTGGGCTTGTTTTCAGGTTAGTGTTAAGGTTATGTTCAGGGTTAGGGTTACGTTCAGGGGTTGTGTTCAGTTTTAGGGTTAGGGTTAGATTTAAGGTTAGGGTTAAGTTTAGTGTTACGTTTAGGGTTAGGGTCATGGTTGTGTTAGGCTTTGTGGTTGGGGTGAGGGTTAGTTTTAGGGTTAGGGTTGGTTAGGGTTAGGATTACCGTTATGATAAGGCGTTAGGGGTTAGAGGTGTAGTTTAGGGTTAGGGTTTGGGTGAGGGTTCCGGTTAGGCCTTGCGGTTCTGGTCATGGTTAGGTTTGGTTTAGGCTTGGGGTTAGGTGCATGATTCGGTTTCGGGTTAGTGTTAGAGTTAGGGTGAGAGTTAGTGTTAAGGTTTTTGCTAGGCTTTGGTGTTAGGGTTAGGGTTTGTGTTAGGGTTAGGTTTATCATTAGGGCTCAGGGGTTTCAGGTTAATGTTAGGGTTAGGGTTAGGGATAGCATTAGGGTTAGGGTTGTGGGATACGGTTAGGATTTAGGGTGCGGGTTACGGTTAGTTTTCCAGTTAAGGTGAGGGTTTAGGGTAATTGTTACGATTAGGGTTATAGTCAGAGTTAGGGTTTGGTTTAGGATTAGGGTTAGGTGTAGGGTAAGAATTAGGTTTAGGTCCATGTTGAGGGTTAGACTTAGTGTTCTATTTAGGGTCAGGGTTAGGGGTAGGGTTAGGATTAGGTCTAGGGTTAGGATTAGGATTATTTTAGGGTTAGGTTCAGGGCTATTGTAAGTGTTCGGTTTAGGGTTACAGATGGACTAGCGTTATTCTTAGAGTTAGGTTTAAGGTTAGGGTTTGGGTTAGGTCTAGGTTTAGGGTTAAGGTTATGGTTAGTGTTTGGATGAAGTTCAGGATAGGGTGAGGGTTATTTTTATGGTGAGGGCTAGGGTTTGGGTTTGTGTGCAGGTTAGTGTTAAGGATAGGTTTAGGGTTCGGTGAGGGTTAGGCGTTATGTCTAGGGTCAGCGTTAGGTTAGGTTTAGGGTTAGTGTGAAGTTTAGGTTAAGGGTGAGGGTTATGGTAAGGGTTAGGATTATAGACGGTGTTAGACGTTAGGTTTAGGGTGTTAGGGTTAGGTTTATGGTTAGGGTAGATTTAAGTTTAGGTTTAATATTAGGGTTAGGGTTAGATTTGGGTTACTGTTCGTATTAGGGTTAGAGTTAGGCATAAGTTTGGGGATAGCGTCAGGTTTAGGGTTGGGGATACGGTTAAGGATTAGGGTGAGGGTTAGGGTTAGGTTTACAGTTAAGGCGAGGGTTTAGGGTAATTGTTATGGTTAGGGTTAGAGTTAGAGTTAGGCTTAGGGTTAGGGTGAAGTTTCAGTTAATAGTCAGGGTTAGGCTTAAGGTTAGAGTAGGGTTAAGGTTAGTGTTCGGGTTAGGTATAGCGTTAGGGTTTGGGTAGGGGTAAGGTTAGGGTTAAGGCTAGGTTTACGGTAAAGGGTAGGGCTAGCTTAGGGTTAGATTTAGAGTTGGAGTTAGTGCTAGGGTTTAGGATGATGGTTATGGTCAGGTTCAGAGTTGTTGTTAGGGTTAGGGTAGAGTTAAGGTTAGGGTTAATTTAGGGTTAGAGAAAGGGTTAGGTTTAGGTCTGGGTTAGGTGTAGGATGCGGGGTAGGGTTAGGGTTAGGGGTTCATGGGAGGGTTAGTGTTAAGTTTCCATTAAGCTGATGTTTTAGGGTGTTACTGTTAGGGCTAGGGTTAGCATTAGGTTTAGGGTCAGGGCTAGAGTCAGGGGATAGTTAAGGGTTAGCTTTACTTTCAGGGTTAGGGTTAGCCTTAGGTTTAGGGTGAAGTTTAGGTTAAGGATGAGGGTTAGGGTTAGGGTTAGGCATTTGGGTTAAGGTTAGGGTTAGGTTTAGGATTAGGCTTAGGGTTAGGGTTAGGTGTTTGGGTTAATGTTAGGGTCAGGTTTAGGGTTCGGCTTAGGGTTAGGGCTACAGCTGGGGTAAAGTTTAATTGAAGGGTGAGGGTTGAGCTTAGGGTTAGCGTGAGGGGTTAGGGTTAGAGCTTAGGTTAGGATTAAGTGTAGGGTTAAGGTTAGGTTTAGATTTAGGGTTAGGGTTAGTGTTAGGGTTAAGTCATGTTTAGGTTTAGGGCTAGGTGAAGGTTATAGGTAGGGTTAGGTTAAGGGTTGAGGTTAGGTTTAGATGGTAAGATGAGGGTTAGTGCTAGGTTTCCATTGAAGCTGAGTGTGTAGGGTAAGTTTTAGGGTTAGGATTAGGGTTAGAGTTAGGGTTAGGGTCAGGGTTAGTTTTGAGTTTAGAGTTAGGGTTACGTTTATGGTACGGTCAGGGTTAGGGGAGATTTAGTGTTACGTTTAGTTTTAGGGCTAGGGTTACAGAGAAGTTTATGTGAAGCGAGAGGGTTGGGGTTAGGGGTTTGGCTTCAGGTCAGAGTCAGGGTTAGGGTTAGGTTTAGGGTTAGGGTTACGTGTAGTGTTAGTGTTAGTTTTGCTTAGGGTTCGGGTTTGAATGAAGTGAGGGTACGCTTAGCGTTATGCTTTAGGGTGAAATTCTGGTTAAGGGTGAGGGTTCGGCTCAGGGTTAGGGTTAGAGTTAGGGTCAGTGGTTAGGGTTAGGTTTAGGGTTAAGGTTAGTTTTAGGCTAAGGATTAGGATTAGAGTTAGGGTTAAGGGTTACTGTTTCAGTTAGGTTTAGGTTAAGGTTATAATTAGGGTTAAGTTTAGGGTTAGGGTAAGAGTTAGAGTTACATTTACAGTTAAGGTGAGGGTTCTGGGTAAGTGTTACCGTTAAGGTTAGGGTTAGGGCTAGGGTTAGGGTTAGAGTTAAGGTTAAGGGTTAGGGTTAGGTTGAAGTTTATGGTAGGCTTAAAGATAGGGTTGAGGTTAGGTTAGGGTTAGGGTCAGGGTCAGGGTTAGAATTAGAATTAGGTTTAGGGCGAGGATTAGGGTCAGAGTTATTGTAAGGGTTAGGTTTCGGGTTACAGGTGGGCCAAGGTTAAGGTGAGGGTTAGGTTTATGGGGAGGGTTAGGGTTAAAGTCAGGGTGAGTTTTAGGTTAGGGATAGGGTGAAGTTTAAGATAGGGTGAGGGTTAGGGTTATGGCTAAGGTTTGGGCTTGTTTTCAGGTTAGTGTTAAGTTTATGTTCAGGGTTAGGGTTACATTCAGGGGTTGTGTTCAGTTTTAGGGTTAGGGTTAGATTTAAGGTTAGGGTTAAGTTTAGTGTTACGTTTAGGGTTAGGGTCATGGTTGTGTTAGGCTTTGTGGTTGGGGTGAGGGTTAGTTTTAGGGTTAGGGTTGGTTAGGGTTAGGATTACCGTTATGATAAGGCGTTAGGGGTTAGAGGTGTAGTTTAGGGTTAGGGTTTGGGTGAGGGTTCCGGTTAGGCCTTGCGGTTCTGGTCATGGTTAGGTTTGGTTTAGGCTTGGGGTTAGGTGCATGATTCGGTTTCGGGTTAGTGTTAGAGTTAGGGTGAGAGTTAGTGTTAAGGTTTTTGCTAGGCTTTGGTGTTAGGGTTAGGGTTTGTGTTAGGGTTAGGTTTATCATTAGGGCTCAGGGGTTTCAGGTTAATGTTAGGGTTAGGGTTAGGGATAGCATTAGGGTTAGGGCTGTGGGATACGGTTAGGATTTAGGGTGCGGGTTACGGTTAGTTTTCCAGTTAAGGTGAGGGTTTAGGGTAATTGTTACGATTAGGGTTATAGTCAGAGTTAGGGTTTGGTTTAGGATTAGGGTTAGGTGTAGGGTAAGAATTAGGTTTAGGTCCATGTTGAGGGTTAGACTTAGTGTTCTATTTAGGGTCAGGTTTAGGGGTAGGGTTAGGATTAGGTCTAGGGTTAGGATTAGGATTATTTTAGGGTTAGGTTCAGGGCTATTGTAAGTGTTCGGTTTAGGGTTACAGATGGACTAGCGTTATTCTTAGAGTTAGGTTTAAGGTTAGGGTTTGGGTTAGGTCTAGGTTTAGGGTTAAGGTTATGGTTAGTGTTTGGATGAAGTTCAGGATAGGGTGAGGGTTATTTTTATGGTGAGGGCTAGGGTTTGGGTTTGTGTGCAGGTTAGTGTTAAGGATAGGTTTAGGGTTCGGTGAGGGTTAGGCGTTATGTCTAGGGTCAGCGTTAGGTTAGCTTTAGGGTTAGTGTGAAGTTTAGGTTAAGGGTGAGGGTTATGGTAAGGGTTAGGATTATAGACGGTGTTAGACGTTAGGTTTAGGGTGTTAGGGTTAGGTTTATGGTTAGGGTAGATTTAAGTTTAGGTTTAATATTAGGGTTAGGGTTAGATTTGGGTTACTGTTCGTATTAGGGTTAGAGTTAGGGATAAGTTTGGGGATAGCGTCAGGTTTAGGGTTGGGGATACGGTTAAGGATTAGGGTGAGGGTTAGGGTTAGGTTTACAGTTAAGGCGAGGGTTTAGGGTAATTGTTATGGTTAGGGTTAGAGTTAGAGTTAGGCTTAGGGTTAGGGTGAAGTTTCAGTTAATAGTCAGGGTTAGGCTTAAGGTTAGAGTAGGGTTAAGGTTAGTGTTCGGGTTAGGTATAGCGTTAGGGTTTGGGTAGGGGTAAGGTTAGGGTTAAGGCTAGGTTTACGGTAAAGGGTAGGGCTAGCTTAGGGTTAGATTTAGAGTTGGAGTTAGTGCTAGGGTTTAGGATGATGGTTATGGTCAGGTTCAGAGTTGTTGTTAGGGTTAGGGTAGAGTTAAGGTTAGGGTTAATTTAGGGTTAGAGAAAGGGTTAGGTTTAGGTCTGGGTTAGGTGTAGGATGCGGGGTAGGGTTAGGGTTAGGGGTTCATGGGAGGGTTAGTGTTAAGTTTCCATTAAGCTGATGTTTTAGGGTGTTACTGTTAGGGCTAGGGTTAGCATTAGGTTTAGGGTCAGGGCTAGAGTCAGGGGATAGTTAAGGGTTAGCTTTACTTTCAGGGTTAGGGTTAGCCTTAGGTTTAGGGTGAAGTTTAGGTTAAGGATGAGGGTTAGGGTTAGGGTTAGGCATTTGGGTTAAGGTTAGGGTTAGGTTTAGGATTAGGCTTAGGGTTAGGGTTAGGTGTTTGGGTTAATGTTAGGGTCAGGTTTAGGGTTCGGCTTAGGGTTAGGGCTACAGCTGGGGTAAAGTTTAATTGAAGGGTGAGGGTTGAGCTTAGGGTTAGCGTTAGGGGTTAGGGTTAGAGCTTAGGTTAGGATTAAGTGTAGGGTTAAGGTTAGGTTTAGATTTAGGGTTAGGGTTAGTGTTAGGGTTAAGTCATGTTTAGGTTTAGGGCTAGGTGAAGGTTATAGGTAGGGTTAGGTTAAGGGTTGAGGTTAGGTTTAGATGGTAAGATGAGGGTTAGTGCTAGGTTTCCATTGAAGCTGAGTGTGTAGGGTAAGTTTTAGGGTTAGGATTAGGGTTAGAGTTAGGGTTAGGGTCAGGGTTAGTTTTGAGTTTAGAGTTAGGGTTACGTTTATGGTACGGTCAGGGTTAGGGGAGATTTAGTGTTACGTTTAGTTTTAGGGCTAGGGTTACAGAGAAGTTTATGTGAAGCGAGAGGGTTGGGGTTAGGGGTTTGGGTTCAGGTCAGAGTCAGGGTTAGGGTTAGGTTTAGGGTTAGGGTTACGTGTAGTGTTAGTGTTAGTTTTGCTTAGGGTTCGGGTTTGAATGAAGTGAGGGTACGCTTAGCGTTATGCTTTAGGGTGAAATTCTGGTTAAGGGTGAGGGTTCGGCTCAGGGTTAGGGTTAGAGTTAGGGTCAGTGGTTAGGGTTAGGTTTAGGGTTAAGGTTAGTTTTAGGCTAAGGATTAGGATTAGAGTTAGGGTTAAGGGTTACTGTTTCAGTTAGGTTTAGGTTAAGGTTATAATTAGGGTTAAGTTTAGGGTTAGGGTAAGAGTTAGAGTTACATTTACAGTTAAGGTGAGGGTTCTGGGTAAGTGTTACCGTTAAGGTTAGGGTTAGGGCTAGGGTTAGGGTTAGAGTTAAGGTTAAGGGTTAGGGTTAGGTTTAAGTTTATGGTAGGCTTAAAGATAGGGTTGAGGTTAGGTTAGGGTTAGGGTCAGGGTTAGAATTAGAATTAGGTTTAGGGCGAGGATTAGGGTCAGAGTTATTGTAAGGGTTAGGTTTCGGGTTACAGGTGGGCCAAGGTTAAGGTGAGGGTTAGGTTTATGGGGAGGGTTAGGGTTAACGTCAGGGTGAGTTTTAGGTTAGGGATAGGGTGAAGTTTAAGATAGGGTGAGGGTTAGGGTTATGGCTAAGGTTTGGGCTTGTTTTCAGGTTAGTGTTAAGGTTATGTTCAGGGTTAGGGTTACGTTCAGGGGTTGTGTTCAGTTTTAGAGTTAGGGTTAGATTTAAGGTTAGGGTTAAGTTTAGTGTTACGTTTAGGGTTAGGGTCATGGTTGTGTTAGGCTTTGTGGTTGGGGTGAGGGTTAGTTTTAGGGTTAGGGTTGGTTAGGGTTAGGATTACCGTTATGATAAGGCGTTAGGGGTTAGAGGTGTAGTTTAGGGTTAGGGTTTGAGTGAGGGTTCCGGTTAGGCCTTGCGGTTCTGGTCATGGTTAGGTTTGGTTTAGGCTTAGGGTTAGGTGCATGATTCGGTTTCGGGTTATTGTTAGAGTTAGGGTGAGAGTTAGTGTTAAGGTTTTTGCTAGGCTTTGGTGTTAGGGTTAGGGTTTGTGTTAGGGTTAGGTTTATCATTAGGGCTCAGGGGTTTCAGGTTAATGTTAGGGTTAGGGTTAGGGATAGCATTAGGGTTAGGGTTGTGGGATACGGTTAGGATTTAGGGTGCGGGTTACGGTTAGTTTTCCAGTTAAGGTGAGGGTTTAGGGTAATTGTTACGATTAGGGTTATAGTCAGAGTTAGGGTTTGGTTTAGGATTAGGGTTAGGTGTAGGGTAAGAATTAGGTTTAGGTCCATGTTGAGGGTTAGACTTAGTGTTCTATTTAGGGTCAGGGTTAGGGGTAGGGTTAGGATTAGGTCTAGGGTTAGGATTAGGATTATTTTAGGGTTAGGTTCAGGGCTATTGTAAGTGTTCGGTTTAGGGTTACAGATGAACTAGCGTTATTCTTAGAGTTAGGTTTAAGGTTAGGGTTTGGGTTAGGTCTAGGTTTAGGGTTAAGGTTATGGTTAGTGTTTGGATGAAGTTCAGGATAGGGTGAGGGTTATTTTTATGGTGAGGGCTAGGGTTTGGGTTTGTGTGCAGGTTAGTGTTAAGGATAGGTTTAGGGTTCGGTGAGGGTTAGGCGTTATGTCTAGGGTCAGCGTTAGGTTAGGTTTAGGGTTAGTGTGAAGTTTAAGTTAAGGGTGAGGGTTATGGTAAGGGTTAGGATTATAGACGGTGTTAGACGTTAGGTTTAGGGTGTTAGGGTTAGGTTTATGGTTAGGGTAGATTTAAGTTTAGCTTTAATATTAGGGTTAGGGTTAGATTTGGGTTACTGTTCGTATTAGGGTTAGGGTTAGGGATAAGTTTGGGGATAGCGTTAGGTTTAGGCTTGGGGATACGGTTAAGGATTAGGGTGAGGGTTAGGGTTAGGTTTACAGTTAAGGCGAGGGTTTAGAGTAATTGTTATGGTTAGGGTTAGAGTTAGAGTTAGGCTTAGGGTTAGGGTGAAGTTTCAGTTAATAGTCAGGGTTAGGCTTAAGGTTAGAGTAGGGTTAAGGTTAGTGTTCGGGTTAGGTATAGCGTTAGGGTTTGGGTAGGGGTAAGGTTAGGGTTAAGGCTAGGTTTACGGTAAAGGGTAGGGCTAGCTTAGGGTTAGATTTAGAGTTGGAGTTAGTGCTAGGGTTTAGGATGATGGTTATGGTCAGGTTCAGAGTTGTTGTTAGGGTTAGGGTAGAGTTAAGGTTAGGGTTAATTTAGGGTTAGAGAAAGGGTTAGGTTTAGGTCTGGGTTAGGTGTAGGATGCGGGGTAGGGTTAGGGTTAGGGGTTCATGGGAGGGTTAGTGTTAAGTTTCCATTAAGCTGATGTTTTAGGGTGTTACTGTTAGGGCTAGGGTTAGCATTAGGTTTAGGGTCAGGGCTAGAGTTAGGGGATAGTTAAGGCTTAGCTTTACTTTCAGGGTTAGGGTTAGCCTTAGGTTTAGGGTGAAGTTTAGGTTAAGGATGAGGGTTAGGGTTAGGGTTAGGCATTTGGGTTAAGGTTAGGGTTAGGTTTAGGATTAGGCTTAGGGTTAGGGTTAGGTGTTTGGGTTAATGTTAGGGTCAGGTTTAGGGTTCGGCTTAGGGTTAGGGCTACAGCTGGGGTAAAGTTTAATTGAAGGGTGAGGGTTGAGCTTAGGGTTAGCGTTAGGGGTTAGGGTTAGAGCTTAGGTTAGGATTAAGTGTAGGGTTAAGGTTAGGTTTAGATTTAGGGTTAGGGTTAGTGTTAGGGTTAAGTCATGTTTAGGTTTAGGGCTAGGTGAAGGTTATAGATAGGGTTAGGTTAAGGGTTGAGGTTAGGTTTAGATGGTAAGATGAGGGTTAGTGCTAGGTTTCCATTGAAGCTGAGTGTGTAGGGTAAGTTTTAGGGTTAGGATTAGGGTTAGAGTTAGGGTTAGGGTCAGAGTTAGTTTTGAGTTTAGAGTTAGGGTTACGTTTATGGTACGGTCAGGGTTAGGGGAGATTTAGTGTTACGTTTAGTTTTAGGGCTAGGGTTACAGAGAAGTTTATGTGAAGCGAGAGGGTTGGGGTTAGGGGTTTGGGTTCAGGTCAGAGTCAGGGTTAGGGTTAGGTTTAGGGTTAGGGTTACGTGTAGTGTTAGTGTTAGTTTTGCTTAGGGTTCGGGTTTGAATGAAGTGAGGGTACGCTTAGCGTTATGCTTTAGGGTGAAATTCTGGTTAAGGGTGAGGGTTCGGCTCAGGGTTAGGGTTAGAGTTAGGGTCAGTGGTTAGGGTTAGGTTTAGGGTTAAGGTTAGTTTTAGGCTAAGGATTAGGATTAGAGTTAGGGTTAAGGGTTACTGTTTCAGTTAGGTTTAGGTTAAGGTTATAATTAGGGTTAAGTTTAGGGTTAGGGTAAGAGTTAGAGTTACATTTACAGTTAAGGTGAGGGTTCTGGGTAAGTGTTACCGTTCAGGTTAGGGTTAGGGCTAGGGTTAGGGTTAGAGTTAAGGTTAAGGGTTAGGGTTAGGTTTAAGTTTATGGTAGGCTTAAAGATAGGGTTGAGGTTAGGTTAGGGTTAGGGTCAGGGTTAGAATTAGAATTAGGTTTAGGGCGAGGATTAGGGTCAGAGTTATTGTAAGGGTTAGGTTTCGGGTTACAGGTGGGCCAAGGTTAAGGTGAGGGTTAGGTTTATGGGGAGGGTTAGGGTTAAAGTCAGGGTGAGTTTTAGGTTAGGGATAGGGTGAAGTTTAAGATAGGGTGAGGGTTAGGGTTATGGCTAAGGTTTGGGCTTGTTTTCAGGTTAGTGTTAAGTTTATGTTCAGGGTTAGGGTTACATTCAGGGGTTGTGTTCAGTTTTAGGGTTAGGGTTAGATTTAAGGTTAGGGTTAAGTTTAGTGTTACGTTTAGGGTTAGGGTCATGGTTGTGTTAGGCTTTGTGGTTGGGGTGAGGGTTAGTTTTAGGGTTAGGGTTGGTTAGGGTTAGGATTACCGTTATGATAAGGCGTTAGGGGTTAGAGGTGTAGTTTAGGGTTAGGGTTTGGGTGAGGGTTCCGGTTAGGCCTTGCGGTTCTGGTCATGGTTAGGTTTGGTTTAGGCTTGGGGTTAGGTGCATGATTCGGTTTCGGGTTAGTGTTAGAGTTAGGGTGAGAGTTAGTGTTAAGGTTTTTGCTAGGCTTTGGTGTTAGGGTTAGGGTTTGTGTTAGGGTTAGGTTTATCATTAGGGCTCAGGGGTTTCAGGTTAATGTTAGGGTTAGGGTTAGGGATAGCATTAGGGTTAGGGTTGTGGGATACGGTTAGGATTTAGGGTGCGGGTTACGGTTAGTTTTCCAGTTAAGGTGAGGGTTTAGGGTAATTGTTACGATTAGGGTTATAGTCAGAGTTAGGGTTTGGTTTAGGATTAGGGTTAGGTGTAGGGTAAGAATTAGGTTTAGGTCCATGTTGAGGGTTAGACTTAGTGTTCTATTTAGGGTCAGGGTTAGGGGTAGGGTTAGGATTAGGTCTAGGGTTAGGATTAGGATTATTTTAGGGTTAGGTTCAGGGCTATTGTAAGTGTTCGGTTTAGGGTTACAGATGGACTAGCGTTATTCTTAGAGTTAGGTTTAAGGTTAGGGTTTGGGTTAGGTCTAGGTTTAGGGTTAAGGTTATGGTTAGTGTTTGGATGAAGTTCAGGATAGGGTGAGGGTTATTTTTATGGTGAGGGCTAGGGTTTGGGTTTGTGTGCAGGTTAGTGTTAAGGATAGGTTTAGGGTTCGGTGAGGGTTAGGCGTTATGTCTAGGGTCAGCGTTAGGTTAGGTTTAGGGTTAGTGTGAAGTTTAGGTTAAGGGTGAGGGTTATGGTAAGGGTTAGGATTATAGACGGTGTTAGACGTTAGGTTTAGGGTGTTAGGGTTAGGTTTATGGTTAGGGTAGATTTAAGTTTAGGTTTAATATTAGGGTTAGGGTTAGATTTGGGTTACTGTTCGTATTAGGGTTAGAGTTAGGGATAAGTTTGGGGATAGCGTCAGGTTTAGGGTTGGGGATACGGTTAAGGATTAGGGTGAGGGTTAGGGTTAGGTTTACAGTTAAGGCGAGGGTTTAGGGTAATTGTTATGGTTAGGGTTAGAGTTAGAGTTAGGCTTAGGGTTAGGGTGAAGTTTCAGTTAATAGTCAGGGTTAGGCTTAAGGTTAGAGTAGGGTTAAGGTTAGTGTTCGGGTTAGGTATAGCGTTAGGGTTTGGGTAGGGGTAAGGTTAGGGTTAAGGCTAGGTTTACGGTAAAGGGTAGGGCTAGCTTAGGGTTAGATTTAGAGTTGGAGTTAGTGCTAGGGTTTAGGATGATGGTTATGGTCAGGTTCAGAGTTGTTGTTAGGGTTAGGGTAGAGTTAAGGTTAGGGTTAATTTAGGGTTAGAGAAAGGGTTAGGTTTAGGTCTGGGTTAGGTGTAGGATGCGGGGTAGGGTTAGGGTTAGGGGTTCATGGGAGGGTTAGTGTTAAGTTTCCATTAAGCTGATGTTTTAGGGTGTTACTGTTAGGGCTAGGGTTAGCATTAGGTTTAGGGTCAGGGCTAGAGTCAGGGGATAGTTAAGGGTTAGCTTTACTTTCAGGGTTAGGGTTAGCCTTAGGTTTAGGGTGAAGTTTAGGTTAAGGATGAGGGTTAGGGTTAGGGTTAGGCATTTGGGTTAAGGTTAGGGTTAGGTTTAGGATTAGGCTTAGGGTTAGGGTTAGGTGTTTGGGTTAATGTTAGGGTCAGGTTTAGGGTTCGGCTTAGGGTTAGGGCTACAGCTGGGGTAAAGTTTAATTGAAGGGTGAGGGTTGAGCTTAGGGTTAGCGTTAGGGGTTAGGGTTAGAGCTTAGGTTAGGATTAAGTGTAGGGTTAAGGTTAGGTTTAGATTTAGGGTTAGGGTTAGTGTTAGGGTTAAGTCATGTTTAGGTTTAGGGCTAGGTGAAGGTTATAGGTAGGGTTAGGTTAAGGGTTGAGGTTAGGTTTAGATGGTAAGATGAGGGTTAGTGCTAGGTTTCCATTGAAGCTGAGTGTGTAGGGTAAGTTTTAGGGTTAGGATTAGGGTTAGAGTTAGGGTTAGGGTCAGGGTTAGTTTTGAGTTTAGAGTTAGGGTTACGTTTATGGTACGGTCAGGGTTAGGGGAGATTTAGTGTTACGTTTAGTTTTAGGGCTAGGGTTACAGAGAAGTTTATGTGAAGCGAGAGGGTTGGGGTTAGGGGTTTGGCTTCAGGTCAGAGTCAGGGTTAGGGTTAGGTTTAGGGTTAGGGTTACGTGTAGTGTTAGTGTTAGTTTTGCTTAGGGTTCGGGTTTGAATGAAGTGAGGGTACGCTTAGCGTTATGCTTTAGGGTGAAATTCTGGTTAAGGGTGAGGGTTCGGCTCAGGGTTAGGGTTAGAGTTAGGGTCAGTGGTTAGGGTTAGGTTTAGGGTTAAGGTTAGTTTTAGGCTAAGGATTAGGATTAGAGTTAGGGTTAAGGGTTACTGTTTCAGTTAGGTTTAGGTTAAGGTTATAATTAGGGTTAAGTTTAGGGTTAGGGTAAGAGTTAGAGTTACATTTACAGTTAAGGTGAGGGTTCTGGGTAAGTGTTACCGTTAAGGTTAGGGTTAGGGCTAGGGTTAGGGTTAGAGTTAAGGTTAAGGGTTAGGGTTAGGTTGAAGTTTATGGTAGGCTTAAAGATAGGGTTGAGGTTAGGTTAGGGTTAGGGTCAGGGTTAGAATTAGAATTAGGTTTAGGGCGAGGATTAGGGTCAGAGTTATTGTAAGGGTTAGGTTTCGGGTTACAGGTGGGCCAAGGTTAAGGTGAGGGTTAGGTTTATGGGGAGGGTTAGGGTTAAAGTCAGGGTGAGTTTTAGGTTAGGGATAGGGTGAAGTTTAAGATAGGGTGAGGGTTAGGGTTATGGCTAAGGTTTGGGCTTGTTTTCAGGTTAGTGTTAAGGTTATGTTCAGGGTTAGGGTTACGTTCAGGGGTTGTGTTCAGTTTTAGGGTTAGGGTTAGATTTAAGGTTAGGGTTAAGTTTAGTGTTACGTTTAGGGTTAGGGTCATGGTTGTGTTAGGCTTTGTGGTTGGGGTGAGGGTTAGTTTTAGGGTTAGGGTTGGTTAGGGTTAGGATTACCGTTATGATAAGGCGTTAGGGGTTAGAGGTGTAGTTTAGGGTTAGGGTTTGGGTGAGGGTTCCGGTTAGGCCTTGCGGTTCTGGTCATGGTTAGGTTTGGTTTAGGCTTGGGGTTAGGTGCATGATTCGGTTTCGGGTTAGTGTTAGAGTTAGGGTGAGAGTTAGTGTTAAGGTTTTTGCTAGGCTTTGGTGTTAGGGTTAGGGTTTGTGTTAGGGTTAGGTTTATCATTAGGGCTCAGGGGTTTCAGGTTAATGTTAGGGTTAGGGTTAGGGATAGCATTAGGGTTAGGGTTGTGGGATACGGTTAGGATTTAGGGTGCGGGTTACGGTTAGTTTTGCAGTTAAGGTGAGGGTTTAGGGTAATTGTTACGATTAGGGTTATAGTCAGAGTTAGGGTTTGGTTTAGGATTAGGGTTAGGTGTAGGGTAAGAATTAGGTTTAGGTCCATGTTGAGGGTTAGACTTAGTGTTCTATTTAGGGTCAGGGTTAGGGGTAGGGTTAGGATTAGGTCTAGGGTTAGGATTAGGATTATTTTAGGGTTAGGTTCAGGGCTATTGTAAGTGTTCGGTTTAGGGTTACAGATGGACTAGCGTTATTCTTAGAGTTAGGTTTAAGGTTAGGGTTTGGGTTAGGTCTAGGTTTAGGGTTAAGGTTATGGTTAGTGTTTGGATGAAGTTCAGGATAGGGTGAGGGTTATTTTTATGGTGAGGGCTAGGGTTTGGGTTTGTGTGCAGGTTAGTGTTAAGGATAGGTTTAGGGTTCGGTGAGGGTTAGGCGTTATGTCTAGGGTCAGCGTTAGGTTAGGTTTAGGGTTAGTGTGAAGATTAGGTTAAGGGTGAGGGTTATGGTAAGGGTTAGGATTATAGACGGTGTTAGACGTTAGGTTTAGGGTGTTAGGGTTAGGTTTATGGTTAGGGTAGATTTAAGTTTAGGTTTAATATTAGGGTTAGGGTTAGATTTGGGTTACTGTTCGTACTAGGGTTAGAGTTAGGGATAAGTTTGGGGATAGCGTCAGGTTTAGGGTTGGGGATACGGTTAAGGATTAGGGTGAGGGTTAGGGTTAGGTTTACAGTTAAGGCGAGGGTTTAGGGTAATTGTAATGGTTAGGGTTAGAGTTAGAGTTAGGCTTAGGGTTAGGGTGAAGTTTCAGTTAATAGTCAGGGTTAGGCTTAAGGTTAGAGTAGGGTTAAGGTTAGTGTTCGGGTTAGGTATAGCGTTAGGGTTTGGGTAGGGGTAAGGTTAGGGTTAAGGCTAGGTTTACGGTAAAGGGTAGGGCTAGCTTAGGGTTAGATTTAGAGTTGGAGTTAGTGCTAGGGTTTAGGATGATGGTTATGGTCAGGTTCAGAGTTGTTGTTAGGGTTAGGGTAGAGTTAAGGTTAGGGTTAATTTAGGGTTAGAGAAAGGGTTAGGTTTAGGTCTGGGTTAGGTGTAGGATGCGGGGTAGGGTTAGGGTTAGGGGTTCATGGGAGGGTTAGTGTTAAGTTTCCATTAAGCTGATGTTTTAGGGTGTTACTGTTAGGGCTAGGGTTAGCATTAGGTTTAGGGTCAGGGCTAGAGTCAGGGGATAGTTAAGGGTTAGCTTTACTTTCAGGGTTAGGGTTAGCCTTAGGTTTAGGGTGAAGTTTAGGTTAAGGATGAGGGTTAGGGTTAGGGTTAGGCATTTGGGTTAAGGTTAGGGTTAGGTTTAGGATTAGGCTTAGGGTTAGGGTTAGGTGTTTGGGTTAATGTTAGGGTCAGGTTTAGAGTTCGGCTTAGGGTTAGGGCTACAGCTGGGGTAAAGTTTAATTGAAGGGTGAGGGTTGAGCTTAGGGTTAGCGTTAGGGGTTAGGGTTAGAGCTTAGGTTAGGATTAAGTGTAGGGTTAAGGTTAGGTTTAGATTTAGGGTTAGGGTTAGTGTTAGGGTTAAGTCATGTTTAGGTTTAGGGCTAGGTGAAGGTTATAGGTAGGGTTAGGTTAAGGGTTGAGGTTAGGTTTAGATGGTAAGATGAGGGTTAGTGCTAGGTTTCCATTGAAGCTGAGTGTGTAGGGTAAGTTTTAGGGTTAGGATTAGGGTTAGAGTTAGGGTTAGGGTCAGGGTTAGTTTTGAGTTTAGAGTTAGGGTTACGTTTATGGTACGGTCAGGGTTAGGGGAGATTTAGTGTTACGTTTAGTTTTAGGGCTAGGGTTACAGAGAAGTTTATGTGAAGCGAGAGGGTTGGGGTTAGGGGTTTGGCTTCAGGTCAGAGTCAGGGTTAGGGTTAGGTTTAGGGTTAGGGTTACGTGTAGTGTTAGTGTTAGTTTTGCTTAGGGTTCGGGTTTGAATGAAGTGAGGGTACGCTTAGCGTTATGCTTTAGGGTGAAATTCTGGTTAAGGGTGAGGGTTCGGCTCAGGGTTAGGGTTAGAGTTAGGGTCAGTGGTTAGGGTTAGGTTTAGGGTTAAGGTTAGTTTTAGGCTAAGGATTAGGATTAGAGTTAGGGTTAAGGGTTACTGTTTCAGTTAGGTTTAGGTTAAGGTTATAATTAGGGTTAAGTTTAGGGTTAGGGTAAGAGTTAGAGTTACATTTACAGTTAAGGTGAGGGTTCTGGGTAAGTGTTACCGTTAAGGTTAGGGTTAGGGCTAGGGTTAGGGTTAGAGTTAAGGTTAAGGGTTAGGGTTAGGTTTAAGTTTATGGTAGGCTTAAAGATAGGGTTGAGGTTAGGTTAGGGTTAGGGTCAGGGTCAGGGTTAGAATTAGAATTAGGTTTAGGGCGAGGATTAGGGTCAGAGTTATTGTAAGGGTTAGGTTTCGGGTTACAGGTGGGCCAAGGTTAAGGTGAGGGTTAGGTTTATGGGGAGGGTTAGGGTTAAAGTCAGGGTGAGTTTTAGGTTAGGGATAGGGTGAAGTTTAAGATAGGGTGAGGGTTAGGGTTATGGCTAAGGTTTGGGCTTGTTTTCAGGTTAGTGTTAAGGTTATGTTCAGGGTTAGGGTTACGTTCAGGGGTTGTGTTCAGTTTTAGGGTTAGGGTTAGATTTAAGGTTAGGGTTAAGTTTAGTGTTACGTTTAGGGTTAGGGTCATGGTTGTGTTAGGCTTTGTGGTTGGGGTGAGGGTTAGTTTTAGGGTTAGGGTTGGTTAGGGTTAGGATTACCGTTATGATAAGGCGTTAGGGGTTAGAGGTGTAGTTTAGGGTTAGGGTTTGGGTGAGGGTTCCGGTTAGGCCTTGCGGTTCTGGTCATGGTTAGGTTTGGTTTAGGCTTAGGGTTAGGTGCATGATTCGGTTTCGGGTTAGTGTTAGAGTTAGGGTGAGAGTTAGTGTTAAGGTTTTTGCTAGGCTTTGGTGTTAGGGTTAGGGTTTGTGTTAGGGTTAGGTTTATCATTAGGGCTCAGGGGTTTCAGGTTAATGTTAGGGTTAGGGTTAGGGATAGCATTAGGGTTAGGGTTGTGGGATACGGTTAGGATTTAGGGTGCGGGTTACGGTTAGTTTTCCAGTTAAGGTGAGGGTTTAGGGTAATTGTTACGATTAGGGTTATAGTCAGAGTTAGGGTTTGGTTTAGGATTAGGGTTAGGTGTAGGGTAAGAATTAGGTTTAGGTCCATGTTGAGGGTTAGACTTAGTGTTCTATTTAGGGTCAGGGTTAGGGGTAGGGTTAGGATTAGGTCTAGGGTTAGGATTAGGATTATTTTAGGGTTAGGTTCAGGGCTATTGTAAGTGTTCGGTTTAGGGTTACAGATGGACTAGCGTTATTCTTAGAGTTAGGTTTAAGGTTAGGGTTTGGGTTAGGTCTAGGTTTAGGGTTAAGGTTATGGTTAGTGTTTGGATGAAGTTCAGGATAGGGTGAGGGTTATTTTTATGGTGAGGGCTAGGGTTTGGGTTTGTGTGCAGGTTAGTGTTAAGGATAGGTTTAGGGTTCGGTGAGGGTTAGGCTTTATGTCTAGGGTCAGCGTTAGGTTAGGTTTAGGGTTAGTGTGAAGTTTAGGTTAAGGGTGAGGGTTATGGTAAGGGTTAGGATTATAGACGGTGTTAGACGTTAGGTTTAGGGTGTTAGGGTTAGGTTTATGGTTAGGGTAGATTTAAGTTTAGGTTTAATATTAGGGTTAGGGTTAGATTTGGGTTACTGTTCGTATTAGGGTTAGAGTTAGGGATAAGTTTGGGGATAGCGTCAGGTTTAGGGTTGGGGATACGGTTAAGGATTAGGGTGAGGGTTAGGGTTAGGTTTACAGTTAAGGCGAGGGTTTAGGGTAATTGTTATGGTTAGGGTTAGAGTTAGAGTTAGGCTTAGGGTTAGGGTGAAGTTTCAGTTAATAGTCAGGGTTAGGCTTAAGGTTAGAGTAGGGTTAAGGTTAGTGTTCGGGTTAGGTATAGCGTTAGGGTTTGGGTAGGGGTAAGGTTAGGGTTAAGGCTAGGTTTACGGTAAAGGGTAGGGCTAGCTTAGGGTTAGATTTAGAGTTGGAGTTAGTGCTAGGGTTTAGGATGATGGTTATGGTCAGGTTCAGAGTTGTTGTTAGGGTTAGGGTAGAGTTAAGGTTAGGGTTAATTTAGGGTTAGAGAAAGGGTTAGGTTTAGGTCTGGGTTAGGTGTAGGATGCGGGGTAGGGTTAGGGTTAGGGGTTCATGGGAGGGTTAGTGTTAAGTTTCCATTAAGCTGATGTTTTAGGGTGTTACTGTTAGGGCTAGGGTTAGCATTAGGTTTAGGGTCAGGGCTAGAGTCAGGGGATAGTTAAGGGTTAGCTTTACTTTCAGGGTTAGGGTTAGCCTTAGGTTTAGGGTGAAGTTTAGGTTAAGGATGAGGGTTAGGGTTAGGGTTAGGCATTTGGGTTAAGGTTAGGGTTAGGTTTAGGATTAGGCTTAGGGTTAGGGTTAGGTGTTTGGGTTAATGTTAGGGTCAGGTTTAGGGTTCGGCTTAGGGTTAGGGCTACAGCTGGGGTAAAGTTTAATTGAAGGGTGAGGGTTGAGCTTAGGGTTAGCGTGAGGGGTTAGGGTTAGAGCTTAGGTTAGGATTAAGTGTAGGGTTAAGGTTAGGTTTAGATTTAGGGTTAGGGTTAGTGTTAGGGTTAAGTCATGTTTAGGTTTAGGGCTAGGTGAAGGTTATAGGTAGGGTTAGGTTAAGGGTTGAGGTTAGGTTTAGATGGTAAGATGAGGGTTAGTGCTAGGTTTCCATTGAAGCTGAGTGTGTAGGGTAAGTTTTAGGGTTAGGATTAGGGTTAGAGTTAGGGTTAGGGTCAGGGTTAGTTTTGAGTTTAGAGTTAGGGTTACGTTTATGGTACGGTCAGGGTTAGGGGAGATTTAGTGTTACGTTTAGTTTTAGGGCTAGGGTTACAGAGAAGTTTATGTGAAGCGAGAGGGTTGGGGTTAGGGGTTTGGCTTCAGGTCAGAGTCAGGGTTAGGGTTAGGTTTAGGGTTAGGGTTACGTGTAGTGTTAGTGTTAGTTTTGCTTAGGGTTCGGGTTTGAATGAAGTGAGGGTACGCTTAGCGTTATGCTTTAGGGTGAAATTCTGGTTAAGGGTGAGGGTTCGGCTCAGGGTTAGGGTTAGAGTTAGGGTCAGTGGTTAGGGTTAGGTTTAGGGTTAAGGTTAGTTTTAGGCTAAGGATTAGGATTAGAGTTAGGGTTAAGGGTTACTGTTTCAGTTAGGTTTAGGTTAAGGTTATAATTAGGGTTAAGTTTAGGGTTAGGGTAAGAGTTAGAGTTACATTTACAGTTAAGGTGAGGGTTCTGGGTAAGTGTTACCGTTAAGGTTAGGGTTAGGGCTAGGGTTAGGGTTAGAGTTAAGGTTAAGGGTTAGGGTTAGGTTTAAGTTTATGGTAGGCTTAAAGATAGGGTTGAGGTTAGGTTAGGGTTAGGGTCAGGGTCAGGGTTAGAATTAGAATTAGGTTTAGGGCGAGGATTAGGGTCAGAGTTATTGTAAGGGTTAGGTTTCGGGTTACAGGTGGGCCAAGGTTAAGGTGAGGGTTAGGTTTATGGGGAGGGTTAGGGTTAAAGTCAGGGTGAGTTTTAGGTTAGGGATAGGGTGAAGTTTAAGATAGGGTGAGGGTTAGGGTTATGGCTAAGGTTTGGGCTTGTTTTCAGGTTAGTGTTAAGGTTATGTTCAGGGTTAGGGTTACGTTCAGGGGTTGTGTTCAGTTTTAGGGTTAGGGTTAGATTTAAGGTTAGGGTTAAGTTTAGTGTTACGTTTAGGGTTAGGGTCATGGTTGTGTTAGGCTTTGTGGTTGGGGTGAGGGTTAGTTTTAGGGTTAGGGTTGGTTAGGGTTAGGATTACCGTTATGATAAGGCGTTAGGGGTTAGAGGTGTAGTTTAGGGTTAGGGTTTGGGTGAGGGTTCCGGTTAGGCCTTGCGGTTCTGGTCATGGTTAGGTTTGGTTTAGGCTTGGGGTTAGGTGCATGATTCGGTTTCGGGTTAGTGTTAGAGTTAGGGTGAGAGTTAGTGTTAAGGTTTTTGCTAGGCTTTGGTGTTAGGGTTAGGGTTTGTGTTAGGGTTAGGTTTATCATTAGGGCTCAGGGGTTTCAGGTTAATGTTAGGGTTAGGGTTAGGGATAGCATTAGGGTTAGGGCTGTGGGATACGGTTAGGATTTAGGGTGCGGGTTACGGTTAGTTTTCCAGTTAAGGTGAGGGTTTAGGGTAATTGTTACGATTAGGGTTATAGTCAGAGTTAGGGTTTGGTTTAGGATTAGGGTTAGGTGTAGGGTAAGAATTAGGTTTAGGTCCATGTTGAGGGTTAGACTTAGTGTTCTATTTAGGGTCAGGGTTAGGGGTAGGGTTAGGATTAGGTCTAGGGTTAGGATTAGGATTATTTTAGGGTTAGGTTCAGGGCTATTGTAAGTGTTCGGTTTAGGGTTACAGATGGACTAGCGTTATTCTTAGAGTTAGGTTTAAGGTTAGGGTTTGGGTTAGGTCTAGGTTTAGGGTTAAGGTTATGGTTAGTGTTTGGATGAAGTTCAGGATAGGGTGAGGGTTATTTTTATGGTGAGGGCTAGGGTTTGGGTTTGTGTGCAGGTTAGTGTTAAGGATAGGTTTAGGGTTCGGTGAGGGTTAGGCGTTATGTCTAGGGTCAGCGTTAGGTTAGGTTTAGGGTTAGTGTGAAGTTTAGGTTAAGGGTGAGGGTTATGGTAAGGGTTAGGATTATAGACGGTGTTAGACGTTAGGTTTAGGGTGTTAGGGTTAGGTTTATGGTTAGGGTAGATTTAAGTTTAGGTTTAATATTAGGGTTAGGGTTAGATTTGGGTTACTGTTCGTATTAGGGTTAGAGTTAGGGATAAGTTTGGGGATAGCGTCAGGTTTAGGGTTGGGGATACGGTTAAGGATTAGGGTGAGGGTTAGGGTTAGGTTTACAGTTAAGGCGAGGGTTTAGGGTAATTGTTATGGTTAGGGTTAGAGTTAGAGTTAGGCTTAGGGTTAGGGTGAAGTTTCAGTTAATAGTCAGGGTTAGGCTTAAGGTTAGAGTAGGGTTAAGGTTAGTGTTCGGGTTAGGTATAGCGTTAGGGTTTGGGTAGGGGTAAGGTTAGGGTTAAGGCTAGGTTTACGGTAAAGGGTAGGGCTAGCTTAGGGTTAGATTTAGAGTTGGAGTTAGTGCTAGGGTTTAGGATGATGGTTATGGTCAGGTTCAGAGTTGTTGTTAGGGTTAGGGTAGAGTTAAGGTTAGGGTTAATTTAGGGTTAGAGAAAGGGTTAGGTTTAGGTCTGGGTTAGGTGTAGGATGCGGGGTAGGGTTAGGGTTAGGGGTTCATGGGAGGGTTAGTGTTAAGTTTACATTAAGCTGATGTTTTAGGGTGTTACTGTTAGGGCTAGGGTTAGCATTAGGTTTAGGGTCAGGGCTAGAGTCAGGGGATAGTTAAGGGTTAGCTTTACTTTCAGGGTTAGGGTTAGCCTTAGGTTTAGGGTGAAGTTTAGGTTAAGGATGAGGGTTAGGGTTAGGGTTAGGCATTTGGGTTAAGGTTAGGGTTAGGTTTAGGATTAGGCTTAGGGTTAGGGTTAGGTGTTTGGGTTAATGTTAGGGTCAGGTTTAGGGTTCGGCTTAGGGTTAGGGCTACAGCTGGGGTAAAGTTTAATTGAAGGGTGAGGGTTGAGCTTAGGGTTAGCGTTAGGGGTTAGGGTTAGAGCTTAGGTTAGGATTAAGTGTAGGGTTAAGGTTAGGTTTAGATTTAGGGTTAGGGTTAGTGTTAGGGTTAAGTCATGTTTAGGTTTAGGGCTAGGTGAAGGTTATAGGTAGGGTTAGGTTAAGGGTTGAGGTTAGGTTTAGATGGTAAGATGAGGGTTAGTGCTAGGTTTCCATTGAAGCTGAGTGTGTAGGGTAAGTTTTAGGGTTAGGATTAGGGTTAGAGTTAGGGTTAGGGTCAGGGTTAGTTTTGAGTTTAGAGTTAGGGTTACGTTTATGGTACGGTCAGGGTTAGGGGAGATTTAGTGTTACGTTTAGTTTTAGGGCTAGGGTTACAGAGAAGTTTATGTGAAGCGAGAGGGTTGGGGTTAGGGGTTTGGGTTCAGGTCAGAGTCAGGGTTAGGGTTAGGTTTAGGGTTAGGGTTACGTGTAGTGTTAGTGTTAGTTTTGCTTAGGGTTCGGGTTTGAATGAAGTGAGGGTACGCTTAGCGTTATGCTTTAGGGTGAAATTCTGGTTAAGGGTGAGGGTTCGGCTCAGGGTTAGGGTTAGAGTTAGGGTCAGTGGTTAGGGTTAGGTTTAGGGTTAAGGTTAGTTTTAGGCTAAGGATTAGGATTAGAGTTAGGGTTAAGGGTTACTGTTTCAGTTAGGTTTAGGTTAAGGTTATAATTAGGGTTAAGTTTAGGGTTAGGGTAAGAGTTAGAGTTACATTTACAGTTAAGGTGAGGGTTCTGGGTAAGTGTTACCGTTAAGGTTAGGGTTAGGGCTAGGGTTAGGGTTAGAGTTAAGGTTAAGGGTTAGGGTTAGGTTTAAGTTTATGGTAGGCTTAAAGATAGGGTTGAGGTTAGGTTAGGGTTAGGGTCAGGGTTAGAATTAGAATTAGGTTTAGGGCGAGGATTAGGGTCAGAGTTATTGTAAGGGTTAGGTTTCGGGTTACAGGTGGGCCAAGGTTAAGGTGAGGGTTAGGTTTATGGGGAGGGTTAGGGTTAACGTCAGGGTGAGTTTTAGGTTAGGGATAGGGTGAAGTTTAAGATAGGGTGAGGGTTAGGGTTATGGCTAAGGTTTGGGCTTGTTTTCAGGTTAGTGTTAAGGTTATGTTCAGGGTTAGGGTTACGTTCAGGGGTTGTGTTCAGTTTTAGGGTTAGGGTTAGATTTAAGGTTAGGGTTAAGTTTAGTGTTACGTTTAGGGTTAGGGTCATGGTTGTGTTAGGCTTTGTGGTTGGGGTGAGGGTTAGTTTTAGGGTTAGGGTTGGTTAGGGTTAGGATTACCGTTATGATAAGGCGTTAGGGGTTAGAGGTGTAGTTTAGGGTTAGGGTTTGGGTGAGGGTTCCGGTTAGGCCTTGCGGTTCTGGTCATGGTTAGGTTTGGTTTAGGCTTAGGGTTAGGTGCATGATTCGGTTTCGGGTTAGTGTTAGAGTTAGGGTGAGAGTTAGTGTTAAGGTTTTTGCTAGGCTTTGGTGTTAGAGTTAGGGTTTGTGTTAGGGTTAGGTTTATCATTAGGGCTCAGGGGTTTCAGGTTAATGTTAGGGTTAGGGTTAGGGATAGCATTAGGGTTAGGGTTGTGGGATACGGTTAGGATTTAGGGTGCGGGTTACGGTTAGTTTTCCAGTTAAGGTGAGGGTTTAGGGTAATTGTTACGATTAGGGTTATAGTCAGAGTTAGGGTTTGGTTTAGGATTAGGGTTAGGTGTAGGGTAAGAATTAGGTTTAGGTCCATGTTGAGGGTTAGACTTAGTGTTCTATTTAGGGTCAGGGTTAGGGGTAGGGTTAGGATTAGGTCTAGGGTTAGGATTAGGATTATTTTAGGGTTAGGTTCAGGGCTATTGTAAGTGTTCGGTTTAGGGTTACAGATGGACTAGCGTTATTCTTAGAGTTAGGTTTAAGGTTAGGGTTTGGGTTAGGTCTAGGTTTAGGGTTAAGGTTATGGTTAGTGTTTGGATGAAGTTCAGGATAGGGTGAGGGTTATTTTTATGGTGAGGGCTAGGGTTTGGGTTTGTGTGCAGGTTAGTGTTAAGGATAGGTTTAGGGTTCGGTGAGGGTTAGGCGTTATGTCTAGGGTCAGCGTTAGGTTAGGTTTAGGGTTAGTGTGAAGTTTAAGTTAAGGGTGAGGGTTATGGTAAGGGTTAGGATTATAGACGGTGTTAGACGTTAGGTTTAGGGTGTTAGGGTTAGGTTTATGGTTAGGGTAGATTTAAGTTTAGCTTTAATATTAGGGTTAGGGTTAGATTTGGGTTACTGTTCGTATTAGGGTTAGGGTTAGGGATAAGTTTGGGGATAGCGTTAGGTTTAGGCTTGGGGATACGGTTAAGGATTAGGGTGAGGGTTAGGGTTAGGTTTACAGTTAAGGCGAGGGTTTAGAGTAATTGTTATGGTTAGGGTTAGAGTTAGAGTTAGGCTTAGGGTTAGGGTGAAGTTTCAGTTAATAGTCAGGGTTAGGCTTAAGGTTAGAGTAGGGTTAAGGTTAGTGTTCGGGTTAGGTATAGCGTTAGGGTTTGGGTAGGGGTAAGGTTAGGGTTAAGGCTAGGTTTACGGTAAAGGGTAGGGCTAGCTTAGGGTTAGATTTAGAGTTGGAGTTAGTGCTAGGGTTTAGGATGATGGTTATGGTCAGGTTCAGAGTTGTTGTTAGGGTTAGGGTAGAGTTAAGGTTAGGGTTAATTTAGGGTTAGAGAAAGGGTTAGGTTTAGGTCTGGGTTAGGTGTAGGATGCGGGGTAGGGTTAGGGTTAGGGGTTCATGGGAGGGTTAGTGTTAAGTTTCCATTAAGCTGATGTTTTAGGGTGTTACTGTTAGGGCTAGGGTTAGCATTAGGTTTAGGGTCAGGGCTAGAGTTAGGGGATAGTTAAGGCTTAGCTTTACTTTCAGGGTTAGGGTTAGCCTTAGGTTTAGGGTGAAGTTTAGGTTAAGGATGAGGGTTAGGGTTAGGGTTAGGCATTTGGGTTAAGGTTAGGGTTAGGTTTAGGATTAGGCTTAGGGTTAGGGTTAGGTGTTTGGGTTAATGTTAGGGTCAGGTTTAGGGTTCGGCTTAGGGTTAGGGCTACAGCTGGGGTAAAGTTTAATTGAAGGGTGAGGGTTGAGCTTAGGGTTAGCGTTAGGGGTTAGGGTTAGAGCTTAGGTTAGGATTAAGTGTAGGGTTAAGGTTAGGTTTAGATTTAGGGTTAGGGTTAGTGTTAGGGTTAAGTCATGTTTAGGTTTAGGGCTAGGTGAAGGTTATAGATAGGGTTAGGTTAAGGGTTGAGGTTAGGTTTAGATGGTAAGATGAGGGTTAGTGCTAGGTTTCCATTGAAGCTGAGTGTGTAGGGTAAGTTTTAGGGTTAGGATTAGGGTTAGAGTTAGGGTTAGGGTCAGGGTTAGTTTTGAGTTTAGAGTTAGGGTTACGTTTATGGTACGGTCAGGGTTAGGGGAGATTTAGTGTTACGTTTAGTTTTAGGGCTAGGGTTACAGAGAAGTTTATGTGAAGCGAGAGGGTTGGGGTTAGGGGTTTGGGTTCAGGTCAGAGTCAGGGTTAGGGTTAGGTTTAGGGTTAGGGTTACGTGTAGTGTTAGTGTTAGTTTTGCTTAGGGTTCGGGTTTGAATGAAGTGAGGGTACGCTTAGCGTTATGCTTTAGGGTGAAATTCTGGTTAAGGGTGAGGGTTCGGCTCAGGGTTAGGGTTAGAGTTAGGGTCAGTGGTTAGGGTTAGGTTTAGGGTTAAGGTTAGTTTTAGGCTAAGGATTAGGATTAGAGTTAGGGTTAAGGGTTACTGTTTCAGTTAGGTTTAGGTTAAGGTTATAATTAGGGTTAAGTTTAGGGTTAGGGTAAGAGTTAGAGTTACATTTACAGTTAAGGTGAGGGTTCTGGGTAAGTGTTACCGTTAAGGTTAGGGTTAGGGCTAGGGTTAGGGTTAGAGTTAAGGTTAAGGGTTAGGGTTAGGTTTAAGTTTATGGTAGGCTTAAAGATAGGGTTGAGGTTAGGTTAGGGTTAGGGTCAGGGTTAGAATTAGAATTAGGTTTAGGGCGAGGATTAGGGTCAGAGTTATTGTAAGGGTTAGGTTTCGGGTTACAGGTGGGCCAAGGTTAAGGTGAGGGTTAGGTTTATGGGGAGGGTTAGGGTTAAAGTCAGGGTGAGTTTTAGGTTAGGGATAGGGTGAAGTTTAAGATAGGGTGAGGGTTAGGGTTATGGCTAAGGTTTGGGCTTGTTTTCAGGTTAGTGTTAAGGTTATGTTCAGGGTTAGGGTTACGTTCAGGGGTTGTGTTCAGTTTTAGGGTTAGGGTTAGATTTAAGGTTAGGGTTAAGTTTAGTGTTACGTTTAGGGTTAGGGTCATGGTTGTGTTAGGCTTTGTGGTTGGGGTGAGGGTTAGTTTTAGGGTTAGGGTTGGTTAGGGTTAGGATTACCGTTATGATAAGGCGTTAGGGGTTAGAGGTGTAGTTTAGGGTTAGGGTTTGGGTGAGGGTTCCGGTTAGGCCTTGCGGTTCTGGTCATGGTTAGGTTTGGTTTAGGCTTGGGGTTAGGTGCATGATTCGGTTTCGGGTTAGTGTTAGAGTTAGGGTGAGAGTTAGTGTTAAGGTTTTTGCTAGGCTTTGGTGTTAGGGTTAGGGTTTGTGTTAGGGTTAGGTTTATCATTAGGGCTCAGGGGTTTCAGGTTAATGTTAGGGTTAGGGTTAGGGATAGCATTAGGGTTAGGGTTGTGGGATACGGTTAGGATTTAGGGTGCGGGTTACGGTTAGTTTTCCAGTTAAGGTGAGGGTTTAGGGTAATTGTTACGATTAGGGTTATAGTCAGAGTTAGGGTTTGGTTTAGGATTAGGGTTAGGTGTAGGGTAAGAATTAGGTTTAGGTCCATGTTGAGGGTTAGACTTAGTGTTCTATTTAGGGTCAGGGTTAGGGGTAGGGTTAGGATTAGGTCTAGGGTTAGGATTAGGATTATTTTAGGGTTAGGTTCAGGGCTATTGTAAGTGTTCGGTTTAGGGTTACAGATGGACTAGCGTTATTCTTAGAGTTAGGTTTAAGGTTAGGGTTTGGGTTAGGTCTAGGTTTAGGGTGAAGGTTATGGTTAGTGTTTGGATGAAGTTCAGGATAGGGTGAGGGTTATTTTTATGGTGAGGGCTAGGGTTTGGGTTTGTGTGCAGGTTAGTGTTAAGGATAGGTTTAGGGTTCTGTGAGGGTTAGGCGTTATGTCTAGGGTCAGCGTTAGGTTAGGTTCAGGGTTAGTGTGAAGTTTAGTTTAAGGGTGAGGGTTATGGTAAGGGTTAGGATTATAGACGGTGTTAGACGTTAGGTTTAGGGTGTTAGGGTTAGGTTTATGGTTAGGGTAGATTTAAGTTTAGGTTTAATATTAGGGTTAGGGTTAGATTTGGGTTACTGTTCGTATTAGGGTTAGGGTTAGGGATAAGTTTGGGGATAGCGTCAGGTTTAGGGTTGGGGATACGGTTAAGGATTAGGGTGAGGGTTAGGGTTAGGTTTACAGTTAAGGCGAGGGTTTAGGGTAATTGTTATGGTTAGGGTTAGAGTTAGAGTTAGGCTTAGGGTTAGGGTGAAGTTTCAGTTAATAGTCAGGGTTAGGCTTAAGGTTAGAGTAGGGTTAAGGTTAGTGTTCGGGTTAGGTATAGCGTTAGGGTTTGGGTAGGGGTAAGGTTAGGGTTAAGGCTAGGTTTCCGGTAAAGGGTAGGGCTAGCTTAGGGTTAGATTTAGAGTTGGAGTTAGTGCTAGGGTTTAGGATGATGGTTATGGTCAGGTTTAGAGTTGTTGTTAGGGTTAGGGTAGAGTTAAGGTTAGGGTTAATTTAGGGTTAGAGAAAGGGTTAGGTTTAGGTCTGGGTTAGGTGTAGGATGCGGGGTAGGGTTAGGGTTAGGGGTTCATGGGAGGGTTAGTGTTAAGTTTACATTAAGCTGATGTTTTAGGGTGTTACTGTTAGGGCTAGGGTTAGCATTAGGTTTAGGGTCAGGGCTAGAGTTAGGGGATAGTTAAGGCTTAGCTTTACTTTCAGCGTTAGGGTTAGCCTTAGGTTTAGGGTGAAGTTTAGGTTAAGGATGAGGGTTAGGGTTAGGGTTAGGCATTTGGGTTAAGGTTAGGGTTAGGTTTAGGATTAGGCTTAGGGTTAGGGTTAGGTGTTTGGGTTAATGTTAGGGTCAGGTTTAGGGTTCGGCTTAGGGTTAGGGCTACAGCTGGGGTAAAGTTTAATTGAAGGGTGAGGGTTGAGCTTAGGGTTAGCGTTAGGGGTTAGGGTTAGAGCTTAGGTTAGGATTAAGTGTAGGGTTAAGGTTAGGTTTAGATTTAGGGTTAGGGTTAGTGTTAGGGTTAAGTCATGTTTAGGTTTAGGGCTAGGTGAAGGTTATAGATAGGGTTAGGTTAAGGGTTGAGGTTAGGTTTAGATGGTAAGATGAGGGTTAGTGCTAGGTTTCCATTGAAGCTGAGTGTGTAGGGTAAGTTTTAGGGTTAGGATTAGGGTTAGAGTTAGGGTTAGGGTCAGGGTTAGTTTTGAGTTTAGAGTTAGGGTTACGTTTATGGTACGGTCAGGGTTAGGGGAGATTTAGTGTTACGTTTAGTTTTAGGGCTAGGGTTACAGAGAAGTTTATGTGAAGCGAGAGGGTTGGGGTTAGGGGTTTGGGTTCAGGTCAGAGTCAGGGTTAGGGTTAGGTTTAGGGTTAGGGTTACGTGTAGTGTTAGTGTTAGTTTTGCTTAGGGTTCGGGTTTGAATGAAGTTAGGGTACGCTTAGCGTTATGCTTTAGGGTGAAATTCTGGTTAAGGGTGAGGGTTCGGCTCAGGGTTAGGGTTAGAGTTAGGGTCAGTGGTTAGGGTTAGGTTTAGGGTTAAGGTTAGTTTTAGGCTAAGGATTAGGATTAGAGTTAGGGTTAAGGGTTACTGTTTCAGTTAGGTTTAGGTTAAGGTTATAATTAGGGTTAAGTTTAGGGTTAGGGTAAGAGTTAGAGTTACATTTACAGTTAAGGTGAGGGTTCTGGGTAAGTGTTACCGTTAAGGTTAGGGTTAGGGCTAGGGTTAGAGTTAAGGTTAAGGGTTAGGGTTAGGTTGAAGTTTATGGTAGGCTTAAAGATAGGGTTGAGGTTAGGTTAGGGTTAGGGTCAGGGTTAGAATTAGAATTAGGTTTAGGGCGAGGATTAGGGTCAGAGTTATTGTAAGGGTTAGGTTTCGGGTTACAGGTGGGCCAAGGTTAAGGTGAGGGTTAGGTTTATGGGGAGGGTAAGGGTTAAAGTCAGGGTGAGTTTTAGGTTAGGGATAGGGTGAAGTTTAAGATAGGGTGAGGGTTAGGGTTATGGCTAAGGTTTGGGCTTGTTTTCAGGTTAGTGTTAAGGTTATGTTCAGGGTTAGGGTTACGTTCAGGGGTTGTGTTCAGTTTTAGGGTTAGGGTTAGATTTAAGGTTAGGGTTAAGTTTAGTGTTACGTTTAGGGTTAGGGTCATGGTTGTGTTAGGCTTTGTGGTTGGGGTGAGGGTTAGTTTTAGGGTTAGGGTTGGTTAGGGTTAGGATTACCGTTATGATAAGGCGTTAGGGGTTAGAGGTGTAGTTTAGGGTTAGGGTTTGGGTGAGGGTTCCGGTTAGGCCTTGCGGTTCTGGTCATGGTTAGGTTTGGTTTAGGCTTAGGGTTAGGTGCATGATTCGGTTTCGGGTTAGTGTTAGAGTTAGGGTGAGAGTTAGTGTTAAGGTTTTTGCTAGGCTTTGGTGTTAGGGTTAGGGTTTGTGTTAGGGTTAGGTTTATCATTAGGGCTCAGGGGTTTCAGGTTAATGTTAGGGTTAGGGTTAGGGATAGCATTAGGGTTAGGGTTGTGGGATACGGTTAGGATTTAGGGTGCGGGTTACGGTTAGTTTTCCAGTTAAGGTGAGGGTTTAGGGTAATTGTTACGATTAGGGTTATAGTCAGAGTTAGGGTTTGGTTTAGGATTAGGGTTAGGTGTAGGGTAAGAATTAGGTTTAGGTCCATGTTGAGGGTTAGACTTAGTGTTCTATTTAGGGTCAGGGTTAGGGGTAGGGTTAGGATTAGGTCTAGGGTTAGGATTAGGATTATTTTAGGGTTAGGTTCAGGGCTATTGTAAGTGTTCGGTTTAGGGTTACAGATGGACTAGCGTTATTCTTAGAGTTAGGTTTAAGGTTAGGGTTTGGGTTAGGTCTAGGTTTAGGGTGAAGGTTATGGTTAGTGTTTGGATGAAGTTCAGGATAGGGTGAGGGTTATTTTTATGGTGAGGGCTAGGGTTTGGGTTTGTGTGCAGGTTAGTGTTAAGGATAGGTTTAGGGTTCGGTGAGGGTTAGGCGTTATGTCTAGGATCAGCGTTAGGTTAGGTTTAGGGTTAGTGTGAAGTTTAGGTTAAGGGTGAGGGTTATGGTAAGGGTTAGGATTATAGACGGTGTTAGACGTTAGGTTTAGGGTGTTAGGGTTAGGTTTATGGTTAGGGTAGATTTAAGTTTAGGTTTAATATTAGGGTTAGGGTTAGATTTGGGTTACTGTTCGTATTAGGGTTAGGGTTAGGGATAAGTTTGGGGATAGCGTTAGGTTTAGGGTTGGGGATACGGTTAAGGATTAGGGTGAGGGTTAGGGTTAGGTTTACAGTTAAGGCGAGGGTTTAGGGTAATTGTTATGGTTAGGGTTAGAGTTAGAGTTAGGCTTAGGGTTAGGGTGAAGTTTCAGTTAATAGTCAGGGTTAGGCTTAAGGTTAGAGTAGGGTTAAGGTTAGTGTTCGGGTTAGGTATAGCGTTAGGGTTTGGGTAGGGGTAAGGTTAGGGTTAAGGCTAGGTTTCCGGTAAAGGGTAGGGCTAGCTTAGGGTTAGATTTAGAGTTGGAGTTAGTGCTAGGGTTTAGGATGATGGTTATGGTCAGGTTCAGAGTTGTTGTTAGGGTTAGGGTAGAGTTAAGGTTAGGGTTAATTTAGGGTTAGAGAAAGGGTTAGGTTTAGGTCTGGGTTAGGTGTAGGATGCGGGGTAGGGTTAGGGTTAGGGGTTCATGGGAGGGTTAGTGTTAAGTTTACATTAAGCTGATGTTTTAGGGTGTTACTGTTAGGGCTAGGGTTAGCATTAGGTTTAGGGTCAGGGCTAGAGTTAGGGGATAGTTAAGGCTTAGCTTTACTTTCAGCGTTAGGGTTAGCCTTAGGTTTAGGGTGAAGTTTAGGTTAAGGATGAGGGTTAGGGTTAGGGTTAGGCATTTGGGTTAAGGTTAGGGTTAGGTTTAGGATTAGGCTTAGGGTTAGGGTTAGGTGTTTGGGTTAATGTTAGGGTCAGGTTTAGGGTTCGGCTTAGGGTTAGGGCTACAGCTGGGGTAAAGTTTAATTGAAGGGTGAGGGTTGAGCTTAGGGTTAGCGTTAGGGGTTAGGGTTAGAGCTTAGGTTAGGATTAAGTGTAGGGTTAAGGTTAGGTTTAGATTTAGGGTTAGGGTTAGTGTTAGGGTTAAGTCATGTTTAGGTTTAGGGCTAGGTGAAGGTTATAGATAGGGTTAGGTTAAGGGTTGAGGTTAGGTTTAGATGGTAAGATGAGGGTTAGTGCTAGGTTTCCATTGAAGCTGAGTGTGTAGGGTAAGTTTTAGGGTTAGGATTAGGGTTAGAGTTAGGGTTAGGGTCAGGGTTAGTTTTGAGTTTAGAGTTAGGGTTACGTTTATGGTACGGTCAGGGTTAGGGGAGATTTAGTGTTACGTTTAGTTTTAGGGCTAGGGTTACAGAGAAGTTTATGTGAAGCGAGAGGGTTGGGGTTAGGGGTTTGGGTTCAGGTCAGAGTCAGGGTTAGGGTTAGGTTTAGGGTTAGGGTTACGTGTAGTGTTAGTGTTAGTTTTGCTTAGGGTTCGGGTTTGAATGAAGTTAGGGTACGCTTAGCGTTATGCTTTAGGGTGAAATTCTGGTTAAGGGTGAGGGTTCGGCTCAGGGTTAGGGTTAGAGTTAGGGTCAGTGGTTAGGGTTAAGTTTAGGGTTAAGGTTAGTTTTAGGCTAAGGATTAGGATTAGAGTTAGGGTTAAGGGTTACTGTTTCAGTTAGGTTTAGGTTAAGGTTATAATTAGGGTTAAGTTTAGGGTTAGGGTAAGAGTTAGAGTTACATTTACAGTTAAGGTGAGGGTTCTGGGTAAGTGTTACCGTTAAGGTTAGGGTTAGGGCTAGGGTTAGGGTTAGAGTTAAGGTTAAGGGTTAGGGTTAGGTTTAAGTTTATGGTAGGCTTAAAGATAGGGTTGAGGTTAGGTTAGGGTTAGGGTCAGGGTTAGAATTAGAATTAGGTTTAGGGCGAGGATTAGGGTCAGAGTTATTGTAAGGGTTAGGTTTCGGGTTACAGGTGGGCCAAGGTTAAGGTGAGGGTTAGGTTTATGGGGAGGGTTAGGGTTAAAGTCAGGGTGAGTTTTAGGTTAGGGATAGGGTGAAGTTTAAGATAGGGTGAGGGTTAGGGTTATGGCTAAGGTTTGGGCTTGTTTTCAGGTTAGTGTTAAGGTTATGTTCAGGGTTAGGGTTACGTTCAGGGGTTGTGTTCAGTTTTAGGGTTAGGGTTAGATTTAAGGTTAGGGTTAAGTTTAGTGTTACGTTTAGGGTTAGGGTCATGGTTGTGTTAGGCTTTGTGGTTGGGGTGAGGGTTAGTTTTAGGGTTAGGGTTGGTTAGGGTTAGGATTACCGTTATGATAAGGCGTTAGGGGTTAGAGGTGTAGTTTAGGGTTAGGGTTTGGGTGAGGGTTCCGGTTAGGCCTTGCGGTTCTGGTCATGGTTAGGTTTGGTTTAGGCTTAGGGTTAGGTGCATGATTCGGTTTCGGGTTAGTGTTAGAGTTAGGGTGAGAGTTAGTGTTAAGGTTTTTGCTAGGCTTTGGTGTTAGGGTTAGGGTTTGTGTTAGGGTTAGGTTTATCATTAGGGCTCAGGGGTTTCAGGTTAATGTTAGGGTTAGGGTTAGGGATAGCATTAGGGTTAGGGTTGTGGGATACGGTTAGGATTTAGGGTGCGGGTTACGGTTAGTTTTCCAGTTAAGGTGAGGGTTTAGGGTAATTGTTACGATTAGGGTTATAGTCAGAGTTAGGGTTTGGTTTAGGATTAGGGTTAGGTGTAGGGTAAGAATTAGGTTTAGGTCCATGTTGAGGGTTAGACTTAGTGTTCTATTTAGGGTCAGGGTTAGGGGTAGGGTTAGGATTAGGTCTAGGGTTAGGATTAGGATTATTTTAGGGTTAGGTTCAGGGCTATTGTAAGTGTTCGGTTTAGGGTTACAGATGGACTAGCGTTATTCTTAGAGTTAGGTTTAAGGTTAGGGTTTGGGTTAGGTCTAGGTTTAGGGTTAAGGTTATGGTTAGTGTTTGGATGAAGTTCAGGATAGGGTGAGGGTTATTTTTATGGTGAGGGCTAGGGTTTGGGTTTGTGTGCAGGTTAGTGTTAAGGATAGGTTTAGGGTTCGGTGAGGGTTAGGCGTTATGTCTAGGGTCAGCGTTAGGTTAGGTTTAGGGTTAGTGTGAAGTTTAGGTTAAGGGTGAGGGTTATGGTAAGGGTTAGGATTATAGACGGTGTTAGACGTTAGGTTTAGGGTGTTAGGGTGAGGTTTATGGTTAGGGTAGATTTAAGTTTAGGTTTAATATTAGGGTTAGGGTTAGATTTGGGTTACTGTTCGTATTAGGGTTAGGGTTAGGGATAAGTTTGGGGATAGCGTTAGGTTTAGGGTTGGGGATACGGTTAAGGATTAGGGTGAGGGTTAGGGTTAGGTTTACAGTTAAGGCGAGGGTTTAGGGTAATTGTTATGGTTAGGGTTAGAGTTAGAGTTAGGCTTAGGGTTAGGGTGAAGTTTCAGTTAATAGTCAGGGTTAGGCTTAAGGTTAGAGTAGGGTTAAGGTTAGTGTTCGGGTTAGGTATAGCGTTAGGGTTTGGGTAGGGGTAAGGTTAGGGTTAAGGCTAGGTTTACGGTAAAGGGTAGGGCTAGCTTAGGGTTAGATTTAGAGTTGGAGTTAGTGCTAGGGTTTAGGATGATGGTTATGGTCAGGTTTAGAGTTGTTGTTAGGGTTAGGGTAGAGTTAAGGTTAGGGTTAATTTAGGGTTAGAGAAAGGGTTAGGTTTAGGTCTGGGTTAGGTGTAGGATGCGGGGTAGGGTTAGGGTTAGGGGTTCATGGGAGGGTTAGTGTTAAGTTTACATTAAGCTGATGTTTTAGGGTGTTACTGTTAGGGCTAGGGTTAGCATTAGGTTTAGGGTCAGGGCTAGAGTTAGGGGATAGTTAAGGCTTAGCTTTACTTTCAGCGTTAGGGTTAGCCTTAGGTTTAGGGTGAAGTTTAGGTTAAGGATGAGGGTTAGGGTTAGGGTTAGGCATTTGGGTTAAGGTTAGGGTTAGGTTTAGGATTAGGCTTAGGGTTAGGGTTAGGTGTTTGGGTTAATGTTAGGGTCAGGTTTAGGGTTCGGCTTAGGGTTAGGGCTACAGCTGGGGTAAAGTTTAATTGAAGGGTGAGGGTTGAGCTTAGGGTTAGCGTTAGGGGTTAGGGTTAGAGCTTAGGTTAGGATTAAGTGTAGGGTTAAGGTTAGGTTTAGATTTAGGGTTAGGGTTAGTGTTAGGGTTAAGTCATGTTTAGGTTTAGGGCTAGGTGAAGGTTATAGATAGGGTTAGGTTAAGGGTTGAGGTTAGGTTTAGATGGTAAGATGAGGGTTAGTGCTAGGTTTCCATTGAAGCTGAGTGTGTAGGGTAAGTTTTAGGGTTAGGATTAGGGTTAGAGTTAGGGTTAGGGTCAGGGTTAGTTTTGAGTTTAGAGTTAGGGTTACGTTTATGGTACGGTCAGGGTTAGGGGAGATTTAGTGTTACGTTTAGTTTTAGGGCTAGGGTTACAGAGAAGTTTATGTGAAGCGAGAGGGTTGGGGTTAGGGGTTTGGGTTCAGGTCAGAGTCAGGGTTAGGGTTAGGTTTAGGGTTAGGGTTACGTGTAGTGTTAGTGTTAGTTTTGCTTAGGGTTCGGGTTTGAATGAAGTTAGGGTACGCTTAGCGTTATGCTTTAGGGTGAAATTCTGGTTAAGGGTGAGGGTTCGGCTCAGGGTTAGGGTTAGAGTTAGGGTCAGTGGTTAGGGTTAGGTTTAGGGTTAAGGTTAGTTTTAGGCTAAGGATTAGGATTAGAGTTAGGGTTAAGGGTTACTGTTTCAGTTAGGTTTAGGTTAAGGTTATAATTAGGGTTAAGTTTAGGGTTAGGGTAAGAGTTAGAGTTACATTTACAGTTAAGGTGAGGGTTCTGGGTAAGTGTTACCGTTCAGGTTAGGGTTAGGGCTAGGGTTAGGGTTAGAGTTAAGGTTAAGGGTTAGGGTTAGGTTGAAGTTTATGGTAGGCTTAAAGATAGGGTTGAGGTTAGGTTAGGGTTAGGGTCAGGGTTAGAATTAGAATTAGGTTTAGGGCGAGGATTAGGGTCAGAGTTATTGTAAGGGTTAGGTTTCGGGTTACAGGTGGGCCAAGGTTAAGGTGAGGGTTAGGTTTATGGGGAGGGTTAGGGTTAAAGTCAGGGTGAGTTTTAGGTTAGGGATAGGGTGAAGTTTAAGATAGGGTGAGGGTTAGGGTTATGGCTAAGGTTTGGGCTTGTTTTCAGGTTAGTGTTAAGGTTATGTTCAGGGTTAGGGTTACGTTCAGGGGTTGTGTTCAGTTTTAGGGTTAGGGTTAGATTTAAGGTTAGGGTTAAGTTTAGTGTTACGTTTAGGGTTAGGGTCATGGTTGTGTTAGGCTTTGTGGTTGGGGTGAGGGTTAGTTTTAGGGTTAGGGTTGGTTAGGGTTAGGATTACCGTTATGATAAGGCGTTAGGGGTTAGAGGTGTAGTTTAGGGTTAGGGTTTGGGTGAGGGTTCCGGTTAGGCCTTGCGGTTCTGGTCATGGTTAGGTTTGGTTTAGGCTTAGGGTTAGGTGCATGATTCGGTTTCGGGTTAGTGTTAGAGTTAGGGTGAGAGTTAGTGTTAAGGTTTTTGCTAGGCTTTGGTGTTAGGGTTAGGGTTTGTGTTAGGGTTAGGTTTATCATTAGGGCTCAGGGGTTTCAGGTTAATGTTAGGGTTAGGGTTAGGGATAGCATTAGGGTTAGGGTTGTGGGATACGGTTAGGATTTAGGGTGCGGGTTACGGTTAGTTTTGCAGTTAAGGTGAGGGTTTAGGGTAATTGTTACGATTAGGGTTATAGTCAGAGTTAGGGTTTGGTTTAGGATTAGGGTTAGGTGTAGGGTAAGAATTAGGTTTAGGTCCATGTTGAGGGTTAGACTTAGTGTTCTATTTAGGGTCAGGGTTAGGGGTAGGGTTAGGATTAGGTCTAGGGTTAGGATTAGGATTATTTTAGGGTTAGGTTCAGGGCTATTGTAAGTGTTCGGTTTAGGGTTACAGATGGACTAGCGTTATTCTTAGAGTTAGGTTTAAGGTTAGGGTTTGGGTTAGGTCTAGGTTTAGGGTTAAGGTTATGGTTAGTGTTTGGATGAAGTTCAGGATAGGGTGAGGGTTATTTTTATGGTGAGGGCTAGGGTTTGGGTTTGTGTGCAGGTTAGTGTTAAGGATAGGTTTAGGGTTCGGTGAGGGTTAGGCGTTATGTCTAGGGTCAGCGTTAGGTTAGGTTTAGGGTTAGTGTGAAGTTTAGGTTAAGGGTGAGGGTTATGGTAAGGGTTAGGATTATAGACGGTGTTAGACGTTAGGTTTAGGGTGTTAGGGTTAGGTTTATGGTTAGGGTAGATTTAAGTTTAGGTTTAATATTAGGGTTAGGGTTAGATTTGGGTTACTGTTCGTATTAGGGTTAGGGTTAGGGATAAGTTTGGGGATAGCGTTAGGTTTAGGGTTGGGGATACGGTTAAGGATTAGGGTGAGGGTTAGGGCTAGGTTTACAGTTAAGGCGAGGGTTTAGGGTAATTGTTATGGTTAGGGTTAGAGTTAGAGTTAGGCTTAGGGTTAGGGTGAAGTTTCAGTTAATAGTCAGGGTTAGGCTTAAGGTTAGAGTAGGGTTAAGGTTAGTGTTCGGGTTAGGTATAGCGTTAGGGTTTGGGTAGGGGTAAGGTTAGGGTTAAGGCTAGGTTTACGGTAAAGGGTAGGGCTAGCTTAGGGTTAGCTTTAGAGTTGGAGTTAGTGCTAGGGTTTAGGATGATGGTTATGGTCAGGTTCAGAGTTGTTGTTAGGGTTAGGGTAGAGTTAAGGTTAGGGTTAATTTAGGGTTAGAGAAAGGGTTAGGTTTAGGTCTGGGTTAGGTGTAGGATGCGGGGTAGGGTTAGGGTTAGGGGTTCATGGGAGGGTTAGTGTTAAGTTTACATTAAGCTGATGTTTTAGGGTGTTACTGTTAGGGCTAGGGTTAGCATTAGGTTTAGGGTCAGGGCTAGAGTTAGGGGATAGTTAAGGCTTAGCTTTACTTTCAGCGTTAGGGTTAGCCTTAGGTTTAGGGTGAAGTTTAGGTTAAGGATGAGGGTTAGGGTTAGGGTTAGGCATTTGGGTTAAGGTTAGGGTTAGGTTTAGGATTAGGCTTAGGGTTAGGGTTAGGTGTTTGGGTTAATGTTAGGGTCAGGTTTAGGGTTCGGCTTAGGGTTAGGGCTACAGCTGGGGTAAAGTTTAATTGAAGGGTGAGGGTTGAGCTTAGGGTTAGCGTTAGGGGTTAGGGTTAGAGCTTAGGTTAGGATTAAGTGTAGGGTTAAGGTTAGGTTTAGATTTAGGGTTAGGGTTAGTGTTAGGGTTAAGTCATGTTTAGGTTTAGGGCTAGGTGAAGGTTATAGATAGGGTTAGGTTAAGGGTTGAGGTTAGGTTTAGATGGTAAGATGAGGGTTAGTGCTAGGTTTCCATTGAAGCTGAGTGTGTAGGGTAAGTTTTAGGGTTAGGATTAGGGTTAGAGTTAGGGTTAGGGTCAGGGTTAGTTTTGAGTTTAGAGTTAGGGTTACGTTTATGGTACGGTCAGGGTTAGGGGAGATTTAGTGTTACGTTTAGTTTTAGGGCTAGGGTTACAGAGAAGTTTATGTGAAGCGAGAGGGTTGGGGTTAGGGGTTTGGGTTCAGGTCAGAGTCAGGGTTAGGGTTAGGTTTAGGGTTAGGGTTACGTGTAGTGTTAGTGTTAGTTTTGCTTAGGGTTCGGGTTTGAATGAAGTTAGGGTACGCTTAGCGTTATGCTTTAGGGTGAAATTCTGGTTAAGGGTGAGGGTTCGGCTCAGGGTTAGGGTTAGAGTTAGGGTCAGTGGTTAGGGTTAGGTTTAGGGTTAAGGTTAGTTTTAGGCTAAGGATTAGGATTAGAGTTAGGGTTAAGGGTTACTGTTTCAGTTAGGTTTAGGTTAAGGTTATAATTAGGGTTAAGTTTAGGGTTAGGGTAAGAGTTAGAGTTACATTTACAGTTAAGGTGAGGGTTCTGGGTAAGTGTTACCGTTAAGGTTAGGGTTAGGGCTAGGGTTAGGGTTAGAGTTAAGGTTAAGGGTTAGGGTTAGGTTTAAGTTTATGGTAGGCTTAAAGATAGGGTTGAGGTTAGGTTAGGGTTAGGGTCAGGGTTAGAATTAGAATTAGGTTTAGGGCGAGGATTAGGGTCAGAGTTATTGTAAGGGTTAGGTTTCGGGTTACAGGTGGGCCAAGGTTAAGGTGAGGGTTAGGTTTATGGGGAGGGTTAGGGTTAAAGTCAGGGTGAGTTTTAGGTTAGGGATAGGGTGAAGTTTAAGATAGGGTGAGGGTTAGGGTTATGGCTAAGGTTTGGGCTTGTTTTCAGGTTAGTGTTAAGGTTATGTTCAGGGTTAGGGTTACGTTCAGGGGTTGTGTTCAGTTTTAGGGTTAGGGTTAGATTTAAGGTTAGGGTTAAGTTTAGTGTTACGTTTAGGGTTAGGGTCATGGTTGTGTTAGGCTTTGTGGTTGGGGTGAGGGTTAGTTTTAGGGTTAGGGTTGGTTAGGGTTAGGATTACCGTTATGATAAGGCGTTAGGGGTTAGAGGTGTAGTTTAGGGTTAGGGTTTGGGTGAGGGTTCCGGTTAGGCCTTGCGGTTCTGGTCATGGTTAGGTTTGGTTTAGGCTTAGGGTTAGGTGCATGATTCGGTTTCGGGTTAGTGTTAGAGTTAGGGTGAGAGTTAGTGTTAAGGTTTTTGCTAGGCTTTGGTGTTAGGGTTAGGGTTTGTGTTAGGGTTAGGTTTATCATTAGGGCTCAGGGGTTTCAGGTTAATGTTAGGGTTAGGGTTAGGGATAGCATTAGGGTTAGGGTTGTGGGATACGGTTAGGATTTAGGGTGCGGGTTACGGTTAGTTTTCCAGTTAAGGTGAGGGTTTAGGGTAATTGTTACGATTAGGGTTATAGTCAGAGTTAGGGTTTGGTTTAGGATTAGGGTTAGGTGTAGGGTAAGAATTAGGTTTAGGTCCATGTTGAGGGTTAGACTTAGTGTTCTATTTAGGGTCAGGGTTAGGGGTAGGGTTAGGATTAGGTCTAGGGTTAGGATTAGGATTATTTTAGGGTTAGGTTCAGGGCTATTGTAAGTGTTCGGTTTAGGGTTACAGATGGACTAGCGTTATTCTTAGAGTTAGGTTTAAGGTTAGGGTTTGGGTTAGGTCTAGGTTTAGGGTGAAGGTTATGGTTAGTGTTTGGATGAAGTTCAGGATAGGGTGAGGGTTATTTTTATGGTGAGGGCTAGGGTTTGGGTTTGTGTGCAGGTTAGTGTTAAGGATAGGTTTAGGGTTCGGTGAGGGTTAGGCGTTATGTCTAGGGTCAGCGTTAGGTTAGGTTTAGGGTTAGTGTGAAGTTTAGGTTAAGGGTGAGGGTTATGGTAAGGGTTAGGATTATAGACGGTGTTAGACGTTAGGTTTAGGGTGTTAGGGTTAGGTTTATGGTTAGGGTAGATTTAAGTTTAGGTTTAATATTAGGGTTAGGGTTAGATTTGGGTTACTGTTCGTATTAGGGTTAGGGTTAGGGATAAGTTTGGGGATAGCGTTAGGTTTAGGGTTGGGGATACGGTTAAGGATTAGGGTGAGGGTTAGGGCTAGGTTTACAGTTAAGGCGAGGGTTTAGGGTAATTGTTATGGTTAGGGTTAGAGTTAGAGTTAGGCTTAGGGTTAGGGTGAAGTTTCAGTTAATAGTCAGGGTTAGGCTTAAGGTTAGAGTAGGGTTAAGGTTAGTGTTCGGGTTAGGTATAGCGTTAGGGTTTGGGTAGGGGTAAGGTTAGGGTTAAGGCTAGGTTTACGGTAAAGGGTAGGGCTAGCTTAGGGTTAGATTTAGAGTTGGAGTTAGTGCTAGGGTTTAGGATGATGGTTATGGTCAGGTTTAGAGTTGTTGTTAGGGTTAGGGTAGAGTTAAGGTTAGGGTTAATTTAGGGTTAGAGAAAGGGTTAGGTTTAGGTCTGGGTTAGGTGTAGGATGCGGGGTAGGGTTAGGGTTAGGGGTTCATGGGAGGGTTAGTGTTAAGTTTACATTAAGCTGATGTTTTAGGGTGTTACTGTTAGGGCTAGGGTTAGCATTAGGTTTAGGGTCAGGGCTAGAGTTAGGGGATAGTTAAGGCTTAGCTTTACTTTCAGCGTTAGGGTTAGCCTTAGGTTTAGGGTGAAGTTTAGGTTAAGGATGAGGGTTAGGGTTAGGGTTAGGCATTTGGGTTAAGGTTAGGGTTAGGTTTAGGATTAGGCTTAGGGTTAGGGTTAGGTGTTTGGGTTAATGTTAGGGTCAGGTTTAGGGTTCGGCTTAGGGTTAGGGCTACAGCTGGGGTAAAGTTTAATTGAAGGGTGAGGGTTGAGCTTAGGGTTAGCGTTAGGGGTTAGGGTTAGAGCTTAGGTTAGGATTAAGTGTAGGGTTAAGGTTAGGTTTAGATTTAGGGTTAGGGTTAGTGTTAGGGTTAAGTCATGTTTAGGTTTAGGGCTAGGTGAAGGTTATAGATAGGGTTAGGTTAAGGGTTGAGGTTAGGTTTAGATGGTAAGATGAGGGTTAGTGCTAGGTTTCCATTGAAGCTGAGTGTGTAGGGTAAGTTTTAGGGTTAGGATTAGGGTTAGAGTTAGGGTTAGGGTCAGGGTTAGTTTTGAGTTTAGAGTTAGGGTTACGTTTATGGTACGGTCAGGGTTAGGGGAGATTTAGTGTTACGTTTAGTTTTAGGGCTAGGGTTACAGAGAAGTTTATGTGAAGCGAGAGGGTTGGGGTTAGGGGTTTGGCTTCAGGTCAGAGTCAGGGTTAGGGTTAGGTTTAGGGTTAGGGTTACGTGTAGTGTTAGTGTTAGTTTTGCTTAGGGTTCGGGTTTGAATGAAGTGAGGGTACGCTTAGCGTTATGCTTTAGGGTGAAATTCTGGTTAAGGGTGAGGGTTCGGCTCAGGGTTAGGGTTAGAGTTAGGGTCAGTGGTTAGGGTTAGGTTTAGGGTTAAGGTTAGTTTTAGGCTAAGGATTAGGATTAGAGTTAGGGTTAAGGGTTACTGTTTCAGTTAGGTTTAGGTTAAGGTTATAATTAGGGTTAAGTTTAGGGTTAGGGTAAGAGTTAGAGTTACATTTACAGTTAAGGTGAGGGTTCTGGGTAAGTGTTACCGCTAAGGTTAGGGTTAGGGCTAGGGTTAGGGTTAGAGTTAAGGTTAAGGGTTAGGGTTAGGTTTAAGTTTATGGTAGGCTTAAAGATAGGGTTGAGGTTAGGTTAGGGTTAGGGTCAGGGTCAGGGTTAGAATTAGAATTAGGTTTAGGGCGAGGATTAGGGTCAGAGTTATTGTAAGGGTTAAGTTTCGGGTTACAGGTGGGCCAAGGTTAAGGTGAGGGTTAGGTTTATGGGGAGGGTTAGGGTTAAAGTCAGGGTGAGTTTTAGGTTAGGGATAGGGTGAAGTTTAAGATAGGGTGAGGGTTAGGGTTATGGCTAAGGTTTGGGCTTGTTTTCAGGTTAGTGTTAAGGTTATGTTCAGGGTTAGGGTTACGTTCAGGGGTTGTGTTCAGTTTTAGGGTTAGGGTTAGATTTAAGGTTAGGGTTAAGTTTAGTGTTACGTTTAGGGTTAGGGTCATGGTTGTGTTAGGCTTTGTGGTTGGGGTGAGGGTTAGTTTTAGGGTTAGGGTTGGTTAGGGTTAGGATTACCGTTATGATAAGGCGTTAGGGGTTAGAGGTGTAGTTTAGGGTTAGGGTTTGGGTGAGGGTTCCGGTTAGGCCTTGCGGTTCTGGTCATGGTTAGGTTTGGTTTAGGCTTAGGGTTAGGTGCATGATTCGGTTTCGGGTTAGTGTTAGAGTTAGGGTGAGAGTTAGTGTTAAGGTTTTTGCTAGGCTTTGGTGTTAGGGTTAGGGTTTGTGTTAGGGTTAGGTTTATCATTAGGGCTCAGGGGTTTCAGGTTAATGTTAGGGTTAGGGTTAGGGATAGCATTAGGGTTAGGGTTGTGGGATACGGTTAGGATTTAGGGTGCGGGTTACGGTTAGTTTTCCAGTTAAGGTGAGGGTTTAGGGTAATTGTTACGATTAGGGTTATAGTCAGAGTTAGGGTTTGGTTTAGGATTAGGGTTAGGTGTAGGGTAAGAATTAGGTTTAGGTCCATGTTGAGGGTTAGACTTAGTGTTCTATTTAGGGTCAGGGTTAGGGGTAGGGTTAGGATTAGGTCTAGGGTTAGGATTAGGATTATTTTAGGGTTAGGTTCAGGGCTATTGTAAGTGTTCGGTTTAGGGTTACAGATGGACTAGCGTTATTCTTAGAGTTAGGTTTAAGGTTAGGGTTTGGGTTAGGTCTAGGTTTAGGGTTAAGGTTATGGTTAGTGTTTGGATGAAGTTCAGGATAGGGTGAGGGTTATTTTTATGGTGAGGGCTAGGGTTTGGGTTTGTGTGCAGGTTAGTGTTAAGGATAGGTTTAGGGTTCGGTGAGGGTTAGGCGTTATGTCTAGGGTCAGCGTTAGGTTAGGTTTAGGGTTAGTGTGAAGTTTAGGTTAAGGGTGAGGGTTATGGTAAGGGTTAGGATTATAGACGGTGTTAGACGTTAGGTTTAGGGTGTTAGGGTTAGGTTTATGGTTAGGGTAGATTTAAGTTTAGGTTTAATATTAGGGTTAGGGTTAGATTTGGGTTACTGTTCGTATTAGGGTTAGGGTTAGGGATAAGTTTGGGGATAGCGTTAGGTTTAGGGTTGGGGATACGGTTAAGGATTAGGGTGAGGGTTAGGGTTAGGTTTACAGTTAAGGCGAGGGTTTAGGGTAATTGTTATGGTTAGGGTTAGAGTTAGAGTTAGGCTTAGGGTTAGGGTGAAGTTTCAGTTAATAGTCAGGGTTAGGCTTAAGGTTAGAGTAGGGTTAAGGTTAGTGTTCGGGTTAGGTATAGCGTTAGGGTTTGGGTAGGGGTAAGGTTAGGGTTAAGGCTAGGTTTACTGTAAAGGGTAGGGCTAGCTTAGGGTTAGATTTAGAGTTGGAGTTAGTGCTAGGGTTTAGGATGATGGTTATGGTCAGGTTCAGAGTTGTTGTTAGGGTTAGGGTAGAGTTAAGGTTAGGGTTAATTTAGGGTTAGAGAAAGGGTTAGGTTTAGGTCTGGGTTAGGTGTAGGATGCGGGGTAGGGTTAGGGTTAGGGGTTCATGGGAGGGTTAGTGTTAAGTTTACATTAAGCTGATGTTTTAGGGTGTTACTGTTAGGGCTAGGGTTAGCATTAGGTTTAGGGTCAGGGCTAGAGTTAGGGGATAGTTAAGGCTTAGCTTTACTTTCAGCGTTAGGGTTAGCCTTAGGTTTAGGGTGAAGTTTAGGTTAAGGATGAGGGTTAGGGTTAGGGTTAGGCATTTGGGTTAAGGTTAGGGTTAGGTTTAGGATTAGGCTTAGGGTTAGGGTTAGGTGTTTGGGTTAATGTTAGGGTCAGGTTTAGGGTTCGGCTTAGGGTTAGGGCTACAGCTGGGGTAAAGTTTAATTGAAGGGTGAGGGTTGAGCTTAGGGTTAGCGTTAGGGGTTAGGGTTAGAGCTTAGGTTAGGATTAAGTGTAGGGTTAAGGTTAGGTTTAGATTTAGGGTTAGGGTTAGTGTTAGGGTTAAGTCATGTTTAGGTTTAGGGCTAGGTGAAGGTTATAGATAGGGTTAGGTTAAGGGTTGAGGTTAGGTTTAGATGGTAAGATGAGGGTTAGTGCTAGGTTTCCATTGAAGCTGAGTGTGTAGGGTAAGTTTTAGGGTTAGGATTAGGGTTAGAGTTAGGGTTAGGGTCAGGGTTAGTTTTGAGTTTAGAGTTAGGGTTACGTTTATGGTACGGTCAGGGTTAGGGGAGATTTAGTGTTACGTTTAGTTTTAGGGCTAGGGTTACAGAGAAGTTTATGTGAAGCGAGAGGGTTGGGGTTAGGGGTTTGGGTTCAGGTCAGAGTCAGGGTTAGGGTTAGGTTTAGGGTTAGGGTTACGTGTAGTGTTAGTGTTAGTTTTGCTTAGGGTTCGGGTTTGAATGAAGTGAGGGTACGCTTAGCGTTATGCTTTAGGGTGAAATTCTGGTTAAGGGTGAGGGTTCGGCTCAGGGTTAGGGTTAGAGTTAGGGTCAGTGGTTAGGGTTAGGTTTAGGGTTAAGGTTAGTTTTAGGCTAAGGATTAGGATTAGAGTTAGGGTTAAGGGTTACTGTTTCAGTTAGGTTTAGGTTAAGGTTATAATTAGGGTTAAGTTTAGGGTTAGGGTAAGAGTTAGAGTTACATTTACAGTTAAGGTGAGGGTTCTGGGTAAGTGTTACCGTTAAGGTTAGGGTTAGGGCTAGGGTTAGGGTTAGAGTTAAGGTTAAGGGTTAGGGTTAGGTTTAAGTTTATGGTAGGCTTAAAGATAGGGTTGAGGTTAGGTTAGGGTTAGGGTCAGGGTTAGAATTAGAATTAGGTTTAGGGCGAGGATTAGGGTCAGAGTTATTGTAAGGGTTAGGTTTCGGGTTACAGGTGGGCCAAGGTTAAGGTGAGGGTTAGGTTTATGGGGAGGGTTAGGGTTAAAGTCAGGGTGAGTTTTAGGTTAGGGATAGGGTGAAGTTTAAGATAGGGTGAGGGTTAGGGTTATGGCTAAGGTTTGGGCTTGTTTTCAGGTTAGTGTTAAGGTTATGTTCAGGGTTAGGGTTACGTTCAGGGGTTGTGTTCAGTTTTAGGGTTAGGGTTAGATTTAAGGTTAGGGTTAAGTTTAGTGTTACGTTTAGGGTTAGGGTCATGGTTGTGTTAGGCTTTGTGGTTGGGGTGAGGGTTAGTTTTAGGGTTAGGGTTGGTTAGGGTTAGGATTACCGTTATGATAAGGCGTTAGGGGTTAGAGGTGTAGTTTAGGGTTAGGGTTTGGGTGAGGGTTCCGGTTAGGCCTTGCGGTTCTGGTCATGGTTAGGTTTGGTTTAGGCTTAGGGTTAGGTGCATGATTCGGTTTCGGGTTAGTGTTAGAGTTAGGGTGAGAGTTAGTGTTAAGGTTTTTGCTAGGCTTTGGTGTTAGGGTTAGGGTTTGTGTTAGGGTTAGGTTTATCATTAGGGCTCAGGGGTTTCAGGTTAATGTTAGGGTTAGGGTTAGGGATAGCATTAGGGTTAGGGTTGTGGGATACGGTTAGGATTTAGGGTGCGGGTTACGGTTAGTTTTCCAGTTAAGGTGAGGGTTTAGGGTAATTGTTACGATTAGGGTTATAGTCAGAGTTAGGGTTTGGTTTAGGATTAGGGTTAGGTGTAGGGTAAGAATTAGGTTTAGGTCCATGTTGAGGGTTAGACTTAGTGTTCTATTTAGGGTCAGGGTTAGGGGTAGGGTTAGGATTAGGTCTAGGGTTAGGATTAGGATTATTTTAGGGTTAGGTTCAGGGCTATTGTAAGTGTTCGGTTTAGGGTTACAGATGGACTAGCGTTATTCTTAGAGTTAGGTTTAAGGTTAGGGTTTGGGTTAGGTCTAGGTTTAGGGTTAAGGTTATGGTTAGTGTTTGGATGAAGTTCAGGATAGGGTGAGGGTTATTTTTATGGTGAGGGCTAGGGTTTGGGTTTGTGTGCAGGTTAGTGTTAAGGATAGGTTTAGGGTTCGGTGAGGGTTAGGCGTTATGTCTAGGGTCAGCGTTAGGTTAGGTTTAGGGTTAGTGTGAAGTTTAGGTTAAGGGTGAGGGTTATGGTAAGGGTTAGGATTATAGACGGTGTTAGACGTTAGGTTTAGGGTGTTAGGGTTAGGTTTATGGTTAGGGTAGATTTAAGTTTAGGTTTAATATTAGGGTTAGGGTTAGATTTGGGATACTGTTCGTATTAGGGTTAGGGTTAGGGATAAGTTTGGGGATAGCGTTAGGTTTAGGGTTGGGGATACGGTTAAGGATTAGGGTGAGGGTTAGGGTTAGGTTTACAGTTAAGGCGAGGGTTTAGGGTAATTGTTATGGTTAGGGTTAGAGTTAGAGTTAGGCTTAGGGTTAGGGTGAAGTTTCAGTTAATAGTCAGGGTTAGGCTTAAGGTTAGAGTAGGGTTAAGGTTAGTGTTCGGGTTAGGTATAGCGTTAGGGTTTGGGTAGGGGTAAGGTTAGGGTTAAGGCTAGGTTTACTGTAAAGGGTAGGGCTAGCTTAGGGTTAGATTTAGAGTTGGAGTTAGTGCTAGGGTTTAGGATGATGGTTATGGTCAGGTTCAGAGTTGTTGTTAGGGTTAGGGTAGAGTTAAGGTTAGGGTTAATTTAGGGTTAGAGAAAGGGTTAGGTTTAGGTCTGGGTTAGGTGTAGGATGCGGGGTAGGGTTAGGGTTAGGGGTTCATGGGAGGGTTAGTGTTAAGTTTACATTAAGCTGATGTTTTAGGGTGTTACTGTTAGGGCTAGGGTTAGCATTAGGTTTAGGGTCAGGGCTAGAGTTAGGGGATAGTTAAGGGTTAGCTTTACTTTCAGCGTTAGGGTTAGCCTTAGGTTTAGGGTGAAGTTTAGGTTAAGAATGAGGGTTAGGGTTAGGGTTAGGCATTTGGGTTAAGGTTAGGGTTAGGTTTAGGATTAGGCTTAGGGTTAGGGTTAGGTGTTTGGGTTAATGTTAGGGTCAGGTTTAGGGTTCGGCTTAGGGTTAGGGCTACAGCTGGGGTAAAGTTTAATTGAAGGGTGAGGGTTGAGCTTAGGGTTAGCGTTAGGGGTTAGGGTTAGAGCTTAGGTTAGGATTAAGTGTAGGGTTAAGGTTAGGTTTAGATTTAGGGTTAGGGTTAGTGTTAGGGTTAAGTCATGTTTAGGTTTAGGGCTAGGTGAAGGTTATAGATAGGGTTAGGTTAAGGGTTGAGGTTAGGTTTAGATGGTAAGATGAGGGTTAGTGCTAGGTTTCCATTGAAGCTGAGTGTGTAGGGTAAGTTTTAGGGTTAGGATTAGGGTTAGAGTTAGGGTTAGGGTCAGGGTTAGTTTTGAGTTTAGAGTTAGGGTTACGTTTATGGTACGGTCAGGGTTAGGGGAGATTTAGTGTTACGTTTAGTTTTAGGGCTAGGGTTACAGAGAAGTTTATGTGAAGCGAGAGGGTTGGGGTTAGGGGTTTGGGTTCAGGTCAGAGTCAGGGTTAGGGTTAGGTTTAGGGTTAGGGTTACGTGTAGTGTTAGTGTTAGTTTTGCTTAGGGTTCGGGTTTGAATGAAGTGAGGGTACGCTTAGCGTTATGCTTTAGGGTGAAATTCTGGTTAAGGGTGAGGGTTCGGCTCAGGGTTAGGGTTAGAGTTAGGGTCAGTGGTTAGGGTTAGGTTTAGGGTTAAGGTTAGTTTTAGGCTAAGGATTAGGATTAGAGTTAGGGTTAAGGGTTACTGTTTCAGTTAGGTTTAGGTTAAGGTTATAATTAGGGTTAAGTTTAGGGTTAGGGTAAGAGTTAGAGTTACATTTACAGTTAAGGTGAGGGTTCTGGGTAAGTGTTACCGTTAAGGTTAGGGTTAGGGCTAGGGTTAGGGTTAGAGTTAAGGTTAAGGGTTAGGGTTAGGTTTAAGTTTATGGTAGGCTTAAAGATAGGGTTGAGGTTAGGTTAGGGTTAGGGTCAGGGTTAGAATTAGAATTAGGTTTAGGGCGAGGATTAGGGTCAGAGTTATTGTAAGGGTTAGGTTTCGGGTTACAGGTGGGCCAAGGTTAAGGTGAGGGTTAGGTTTATGGGGAGGGTTAGGGTTAAAGTCAGGGTGAGTTTTAGGTTAGGGATAGGGTGAAGTTTAAGATAGGGTGAGGGTTAGGGTTATGGCTAAGGTTTGGGCTTGTTTTCAGGTTAGTGTTAAGGTTATGTTCAGGGTTAGGGTTACGTTCAGGGGTTGTGTTCAGTTTTAGGGTTAGGGTTAGATTTAAGGTTAGGGTTAAGTTTAGTGTTACGTTTAGGGTTAGGGTCATGGTTGTGTTAGGCTTTGTGGTTGGGGTGAGGGTTAGTTTTAGGGTTAGGGTTGGTTAGGGTTAGGATTACCGTTATGATAAGGCGTTAGGGGTTAGAGGTGTAGTTTAGGGTTAGGGTTTGGGTGAGGGTTCCGGTTAGGCCTTGCGGTTCTGGTCATGGTTAGGTTTGGTTTAGGCTTAGGGTTAGGTGCATGATTCGGTTTCGGGTTAGTGTTAGAGTTAGGGTGAGAGTTAGTGTTAAGGTTTTTGCTAGGCTTTGGTGTTAGGGTTAGGGTTTGTGTTAGGGTTAGGTTTATCATTAGGGCTCAGGGGTTTCAGGTTAATGTTAGGGTTAGGGTTAGGGATAGCATTAGGGTTAGGGTTGTGGGATACGGTTAGGATTTAGGGTGCGGGTTACGGTTAGTTTTCCAGTTAAGGTGAGGGTTTAGGGTAATTGTTACGATTAGGGTTATAGTCAGAGTTAGGGTTTGGTTTAGGATTAGGGTTAGGTGTAGGGTAAGAATTAGGTTTAGGTCCATGTTGAGGGTTAGACTTAGTGTTCTATTTAGGGTCAGGGTTAGGGGTAGGGTTAGGATTAGGTCTAGGGTTAGGATTAGGATTATTTTAGGGTTAGGTTCAGGGCTATTGTAAGTGTTCGGTTTAGGGTTACAGATGGACTAGCGTTATTCTTAGAGTTAGGTTTAAGGTTAGGGTTTGGGTTAGGTCTAGGTTTAGGGTGAAGGTTATGGTTAGTGTTTGGATGAAGTTCAGGATAGGGTGAGGGTTATTTTTATGGTGAGGGCTAGGGTTTGGGTTTGTGTGCAGGTTAGTGTTAAGGATAGGTTTAGGGTTCGGTGAGGGTTAGGCGTTATGTCTAGGGTCAGCGTTAGGTTAGGTTTAGGGTTAGTGTGAAGTTTAGGTTAAGGGTGAGGGTTATGGTAAGGGTTAGGATTATAGACGGTGTTAGACGTTAGGTTTAGGGTGTTAGGGTTAGGTTTATGGTTAGGGTAGATTTAAGTTTAGGTTTAATATTAGGGTTAGGGTTAGATTTGGGTTACTGTTCGTATTAGGGTTAGGGTTAGGGATAAGTTTGGGGATAGCGTTAGGTTTAGGGTTGGGGATACGGTTAAGGATTAGGGTGAGGGTTAGGGTTAGGTTTACAGTTAAGGCGAGGGTTTAGGGTAATTGTTATGGTTAGGGTTAGAGTTAGAGTTAGGCTTAGGGTTAGGGTGAAGTTTCAGTTAATAGTCAGGGTTAGGCTTAAGGTTAGAGTAGGGTTAAGGTTAGTGTTCGGGTTAGGTATAGCGTTAGGGTTTGGGTAGGGGTAAGGTTAGGGTTAAGGCTAGGTTTACGGTAAAGGGTAGGGCTAGCTTAGGGTTAGATTTAGAGTTGGAGTTAGTGCTAGGGTTTAGGATGATGGTTATGGTCAGGTTTAGAGTTGTTGTTAGGGTTAGGGTAGAGTTAAGGTTAGGGTTAATTTAGGGTTAGAGAAAGGGTTAGGTTTAGGACTGGGTTAGGTGTGGATGCGGGGTAGGGTTAGGGTTAGGGGTTCATGGGAGGGTTAGTGTTAAGTTTACATTAAGCTGATGTTTTAGGGTGTTACTGTTAGGGCTAGGGTTAGCATTAGGTTTAGGGTCAGGGCTAGAGTTAGGGGATAGTTAAGGGTTAGCTTTACTTTCAGCGTTAGGGTTAGCCTTAGGTTTAGGGTGAAGTTTAGGTTAAGGATGAGGGTTAGGGTTAGGGTTAGGCATTTGGGTTAAGGTTAGGGTTAGGTTTAGGATTAGGCTTAGGGTTAGGGTTAGGTGTTTGGGTTAATGTTAGGGTCAGGTTTAGGGTTCGGCTTAGGGTTAGGGCTACAGCTGGGGTAAAGTTTAATTGAAGGGTGAGGGTTGAGCTTAGGGTTAGCGTTAGGGGTTAGGGTTAGAGCTTAGGTTAGGATTAAGTGTAGGGTTAAGGTTAGGTTTAGATTTAGGGTTAGGGTTAGTGTTAGGGTTAAGTCATGTTTAGGTTTAGGGCTAGGTGAAGGTTATAGATAGGGTTAGGTTAAGGGTTGAGGTTAGGTTTAGATGGTAAGATGAGGGTTAGTGCTAGGTTTCCATTGAAGCTGAGTGTGTAGGGTAAGTTTTAGGGTTAGGATTAGGGTTAGAGTTAGGGTTAGGGTCAGGGTTAGTTTTGAGTTTAGAGTTAGGGTTACGTTTATGGTACGGTCAGGGTTAGGGGAGATTTAGTGTTACGTTTAGTTTTAGGGCTAGGGTTACAGAGAAGTTTATGTGAAGCGAGAGGGTTGGGGTTAGGGGTTTGGGTTCAGGTCAGAGTCAGGGTTAGGGTTAGGTTTAGGGTTAGGGTTACGTGTAGTGTTAGTGTTAGTTTTGCTTAGGGTTCGGGTTTGAATGAAGTGAGGGTACGCTTAGCGTTATGCTTTAGGGTGAAATTCTGGTTAAGGGTGAGGGTTCGGCTCAGGGTTAGGGTTAGAGTTAGGGTCAGTGGTTAGGGTTAGGTTTAGGGTTAAGGTTAGTTTTAGGCTAAGGATTAGGATTAGAGTTAGGGTTAAGGGTTACTGTTTCAGTTAGGTTTAGGTTAAGGTTATAATTAGGGTTAAGTTTAGGGTTAGGGTAAGAGTTAGAGTTACATTTACAGTTAAGGTGAGGGTTCTGGGTAAGTGTTACCGCTAAGGTTAGGGTTAGGGCTAGGGTTAGGGTTAGAGTTAAGGTTAAGGGTTAGGGTTAGGTTTAAGTTTATGGTAGGCTTAAAGATAGGGTTGCATAGAGAGATAGTATTGGGTCAGGGTCAGGGTTAGAATTAGAATTAGGTTTAGGGCGAGGATTAGGGTCAGAGTTATTGTAAGGGTTAAGTTTCGGGTTACAGGTGGGCCAAGGTTAAGGTGAGGGTTAGGTTTATGGGGAGGGTTAGGGTTAAAGTCAGGGTGAGTTTTAGGTTAGGGATAGGGTGAAGTTTAAGATAGGGTGAGGGTTAGGGTTATGGCTAAGGTTTGGGCTTGTTTTCAGGTTAGTGTTAAGGTTATGTTCAGGGTTAGGGTTACGTTCAGGGGTTGTGTTCAGTTTTAGGGTTAGGGTTAGATTTAAGGTTAGGGTTAAGTTTAGTGTTACGTTTAGGGTTAGGGTCATGGTTGTGTTAGGCTTTGTGGTTGGGGTGAGGGTTAGTTTTAGGGTTAGGGTTGGTTAGGGTTAGGATTACCGTTATGATAAGGCGTTAGGGGTTAGAGGTGTAGTTTAGGGTTAGGGTTTGGGTGAGGGTTCCGGTTAGGCCTTGCGGTTCTGGTCATGGTTAGGTTTGGTTTAGGCTTAGGGTTAGGTGCATGATTCGGTTTCGGGTTAGTGTTAGAGTTAGGGTGAGAGTTAGTGTTAAGGTTTTTGCTAGGCTTTGGTGTTAGGGTTAGGGTTTGTGTTAGGGTTAGGTTTATCATTAGGGCTCAGGGGTTTCAGGTTAATGTTAGGGTTAGGGTTAGGGATAGCATTAGGGTTAGGGCTGTGGGATACGGTTAGGATTTAGGGTGCGGGTTACGGTTAGTTTTCCAGTTAAGGTGAGGGTTTAGGGTAATTGTTACGATTAGGGTTATAGTCAGAGTTAGGGTTTGGTTTAGGATTAGGGTTAGGTGTAGGGTAAGAATTAGGTTTAGGTCCATGTTGAGGGTTAGACTTAGTGTTCTATTTAGGGTCAGGGTTAGGGGTAGGGTTAGGATTAGGTCTAGGGTTAGGATTAGGATTATTTTAGGGTTAGGTTCAGGGCTATTGTAAGTGTTCGGTTTAGGGTTACAGATGGACTAGCGTTATTCTTAGAGTTAGGTTTAAGGTTAGGGTTTGGGTTAGGTCTAGGTTTAGGGTTAAGGTTATGGTTAGTGTTTGGATGAAGTTCAGGATAGGGTGAGGGTTATTTTTATGGTGAGGGCTAGGGTTTGGGTTTGTGTGCAGGTTAGTGTTAAGGATAGGTTTAGGGTTCGGTGAGGGTTAGGCGTTATGTCTAGGGTCAGCGTTAGGTTAGGTTTAGGGTTAGTGTGAAGTTTAGGTTAAGGGTGAGGGTTATGGTAAGGGTTAGGATTATAGACGGTGTTAGACGTTAGGTTTAGGGTGTTAGGGTTAGGTTTATGGTTAGGGTAGATTTAAGTTTAGGTTTAATATTAGGGTTAGGGTTAGATTTGGGTTACTGTTCGTATTAGGGTTAGGGTTAGGGATAAGTTTGGGGATAGCGTTAGGTTTAGGGTTGGGGATACGGTTAAGGATTAGGGTGAGGGTTAGGGTTAGGTTTACAGTTAAGGCGAGGGTTTAGGGTAATTGTTATGGTTAGGGTTAGAGTTAGAGTTAGGCTTAGGGTTAGGGTGAAGTTTCAGTTAATAGTCAGGGTTAGGCTTAAGGTTAGAGTAGGGTTAAGGTTAGTGTTCGGGTTAGGTATAGCTTTAGGGTTTGGGTAGGGGTAAGGTTAGGGTTAAGGCTAGGTTTCCGGTAAAGGGTAGGGCTAGCTTAGGGTTAGATTTAGAGTTGGAGTTAGTGCTAGGGTTTAGGATGATGGTTATGGTCAGGTTTAGAGTTGTTGTTAGGGTTAGGGTAGAGTTAAGGTTAGGGTTAATTTAGGGTTAGAGAAAGGGTTAGGTTTAGGTCTGGGTTAGGTGTAGGATGCGGGGTAGGGTTAGGGTTAGGGGTTCATGGGAGGGTTAGTGTTAAGTTTACATTAAGCTGATGTTTTAGGGTGTTACTGTTAGGGCTAGGGTTAGCATTAGGTTTAGGGTCAGGGCTAGAGTTAGGGGATAGTTAAGGCTTAGCTTTACTTTCAGCGTTAGGGTTAGCCTTAGGTTTAGGGTGAAGTTTAGGTTAAGGATGAGGGTTAGGGTTAGGGTTAGGCATTTGGGTTAAGGTTAGGGTTAGGTTTAGGATTAGGCTTAGGGTTAGGGTTAGGTGTTTGGGTTAATGTTAGGGTCAGGTTTAGGGTTCGGCTTAGGGTTAGGGCTACAGCTGGGGTAAAGTTTAATTGAAGGGTGAGGGTTGAGCTTAGGGTTAGCGTTAGGGGTTAGGGTTAGAGCTTAGGTTAGGATTAAGTGTAGGGTTAAGGTTAGGTTTAGATTTAGGGTTAGGGTTAGTGTTAGGGTTAAGTCATGTTTAGGTTTAGGGCTAGGTGAAGGTTATAGATAGGGTTAGGTTAAGGGTTGAGGTTAGGTTTAGATGGTAAGATGAGGGTTAGTGCTAGGTTTCCATTGAAGCTGAGTGTGTAGGGTAAGTTTTAGGGTTAGGATTAGGGTTAGAGTTAGGGTTAGGGTCAGGGTTAGTTTTGAGTTTAGAGTTAGGGTTACGTTTATGGTACGGTCAGGGTTAGGGGAGATTTAGTGTTACGTTTAGTTTTAGGGCTAGGGTTACAGAGAAGTTTATGTGAAGCGAGAGGGTTGGGGTTAGGGGTTTGGGTTCAGGTCAGAGTCAGAGTTAGGGTTAGGTTTAGGGTTAGGGTTACGTGTAGTGTTAGTGTTAGTTTTGCTTAGGGTTCGGGTTTGAATGAAGTGAGGGTACGCTTAGCGTTATGCTTTAGGGTGAAATTCTGGTTAAGGGTGAGGGTTCGGCTCAGGGTTAGGGTTAGAGTTAGGGTCAGTGGTTAGGGTTAGGTTTAGGGTTAAGGTTAGTTTTAGGCTAAGGATTAGGATTAGAGTTAGGGTTAAGGGTTACTGTTTCAGTTAGGTTTAGGTTAAGGTTATAATTAGGGTTAAGTTTAGGGTTAGGGTAAGAGTTAGAGTTACATTTACAGTTAAGGTGAGGGTTCTGGGTAAGTGTTACCGTTAAGGTTAGGGTTAGGGCTAGGGTTAGGGTTAGAGTTAAGGTTAAGGGTTAGGGTTAGGTTTAAGTTTATGGTAGGCTTAAAGATAGGGTTGAGGTTAGGTTAGGGTTAGGGTCAGGGTCAGGGTTAGAATTAGAATTAGGTTTAGGGCGAGGATTAGGGTCAGAGTTATTGTAAGGGTTAGGTTTCGGGTTACAGGTGGGCCAAGGTTAAGGTGAGGGTTAGGTTTATGGGGAGGGTTAGGGTTAAAGTCAGGGTGAGTTTTAGGTTAGGGATAGGGTGAAGATTAAGATAGGGTGAGGGTTAGGGTTATGGCTAAGGTTTGGGCTTGTTTTCAGGTTAGTGTTAAGGTTATGTTCAGGGTTAGGGTTACGTTCAGGGGTTGTGTTCAGTTTTAGGGTTAGGGTTAGATTTAAGGTTAGGGTTAAGTTTAGTGTTACGTTTAGGGTTAGGGTCATGGTTGTGTTAGGCTTTGTGGTTGGGGTGAGGGTTAGTTTTAGGGTTAGGGTTGGTTAGGGTTAGGATTACCGTTATGATAAGGCGTTAGGGGTTAGAGGTGTAGTTTAGGGTTAGGGTTTGGGTGAGGGTTCCGGTTAGGCCTTGCGGTTCTGGTCATGGTTAGGTTTGGTTTAGGCTTAGGGTTAGGTGCATGATTCGGTTTCGGGTTAGTGTTAGAGTTAGGGTGAGAGTTAGTGTTAAGGTTTTTGCTAGGCTTTGGTGTTAGGGTTAGGGTTTGTGTTAGGGTTAGGTTTATCATTAGGGCTCAGGGGTTTCAGGTTAATGTTAGGGTTAGGGTTAGGGATAGCATTAGGGTTAGGGCTGTGGGATACGGTTAGGATTTAGGGTGCGGGTTACGGTTAGTTTTCCAGTTAAGGTGAGGGTTTAGGGTAATTGTTACGATTAGGGTTATAGTCAGAGTTAGGGTTTGGTTTAGGATTAGGGTTAGGTGTAGGGTAAGAATTAGGTTTAGGTCCATGTTGAGGGTTAGACTTAGTGTTCTATTTAGGGTCAGGGTTAGGGGTAGGGTTAGGATTAGGTCTAGGGTTAGGATTAGGATTATTTTAGGGTTAGGTTCAGGGCTATTGTAAGTGTTCGGTTTAGGGTTACAGATGGACTAGCGTTATTCTTAGAGTTAGGTTTAAGGTTAGGGTTTGGGTTAGGTCTAGGTTTAGGGTTAAGGTTATGGTTAGTGTTTGGATGAAGTTCAGGATAGGGTGAGGGTTATTTTTATGGTGAGGGCTAGGGTTTGGGTTTGTGTGCAGGTTAGTGTTAAGGATAGGTTTAGGGTTCGGTGAGGGTTAGGCTTTATGTCTAGGGTCAGCGTTAGGTTAGGTTTAGGGTTAGTGTGAAGTTTAGGTTAAGGGTGAGGGTTATGGTAAGGGTTAGGATTATAGACGGTGTTAGACGTTAGGTTTAGGGTGTTAGGGTTAGGTTTATGGTTAGGGTAGATTTAAGTTTAGGTTTAATATTAGGGTTAGGGTTAGATTTGGGTTACTGTTCGTATTAGGGTTAGGGTTAGGGATAAGTTTGCGGATAGCGTTAGGTTTAGGGTTGGGGATACGGTTAAGGATTAGGGTGAGGGTTAGGGTTAGGTTTACAGTTAAGGCGAGGGTTTAGGGTAATTGTTATGGTTAGGGTTAGAGTTAGAGTTAGGCTTAGGGTTAGGGTGAAGTTTCAGTTAATAGTCAGGGTTAGGCTTAAGTTTAGAGTAGGGTTAAGGTTAGTGTTCGGGTTAGGTATAGCTTTAGGGTTTGGGTAGGGGTAAGGTTAGGGTTAAGGCTAGGTTTCCGGTAAAGGGTAGGGCTAGCTTAGGGTTAGATTTAGAGTTGGAGTTAGTGCTAGGGTTTAGGATGATGGTTATGGTCAGGTTTAGAGTTGTTGTTAGGGTTAGGGTAGAGTTAAGGTTAGGGTTAATTTAGGGTTAGAGAAAGGGTTAGGTTTAGGTCTGGGTTAGGTGTAGGATGCGGGGTAGGGTTAGGGTTAGGGGTTCATGGGAGGGTTAGTGTTAAGTTTACATTAAGCTGATGTTTTAGGGTGTTACTGTTAGGGCTAGGGTTAGCATTAGGTTTAGGGTCAGGGCTAGAGTTAGGGGATAGTTAAGGGTTAGCTTTACTTTCAGCGTTAGGGTTAGCCTTAGGTTTAGGGTGAAGTTTAGGTTAAGGATGAGGGTTAGGGTTAGGGTTAGGCATTTGGGTTAAGGTTAGGGTTAGGTTTAGGATTAGGCTTAGGGTTAGGGTTAGGTGTTTGGGTTAATGTTAGGGTCAGGTTTAGGGTTCGGCTTAGGGTTAGGGTTACAGCTGGGGTAAAGTTTAATTGAAGGGTGAGGGTTGAGCTTAGGGTTAGCGTTAGGGGTTAGGGTTAGAGCTTAGGTTAGGATTAAGTGTAGGGTTAAGGTTAGGTTTAGATTTAGGGTTAGGGGTAGTGTTAGGGTTAAGTCATGTTTAGGTTTAGGGCTAGGTGAAGGTTATAGATAGGGTTAGGTTAAGGGTTGAGGTTAGGTTTAGATGGTAAGATGAGGGTTAGTGCTAGGTTTCCATTGAAGCTGAGTGTGTAGGGTAAGTTTTAGGGTTAGGATTAGGGTTAGAGTTAGGGTTAGGGTCAGGGTTAGTTTTGAGTTTAGAGTTAGGGTTACGTTTATGGTACGGTCAGGGTTAGGGGAGATTTAGTGTTACGTTTAGTTTTAGGGCTAGGGTTACAGAGAAGTTTATGTGAAGCGAGAGGGTTGGGGTTAGGGGTTTGGGTTCAGGTCAGAGTCAGGGTTAGGGTTAGGTTTAGGGTTAGGGTTACGTGTAGTGTTAGTGTTAGTTTTGCTTAGGGTTCGGGTTTGAATGAAGTGAGGGTACGCTTAGCGTTATGCTTTAGGGTGAAATTCTGGTTAAGGGTGAGGGTTCGGCTCAGGGTTAGGGTTAGAGTTAGGGTCAGTGGTTAGGTTTAGGTTTAGGGTCAAGGTTAGTTTTAGGCTAAGGATTAGGATTAGAGTTAGAGTTAAGGGTTACTGTTTCAGTTAGGTTTAGGTTAAGGTTATAATTAGGGTTAAGTTTAGGGTTAGGGTAAGAGTTAGAGTTACATTTACAGTTAAGGTGAGGGTTCTGGGTAAGTGTTACCGTTCAGGTTAGGGTTAGGGCTAGGGTTAGGGTTAGAGTTAAGGTTAAGGGTTAGGGTTAGGTTTAAGTTTATGGTAGGCTTAAAGATAGGGTTGAGGTTAGGTTAGGGTTAGGGTCAGGGTCAGGGTTAGAATTAGAATTAGGTTTAGGGCGAGGATTAGGGTCAGAGTTATTGTAAGGGTTAGGTTTCGGGTTACAGGTGGGCCAAGGTTAAGGTGAGGGTTAGGTTTATGGGGAGGGTTAGGGTTAAAGTCAGGGTGAGTTTTAGGTTAGGGATAGGGTGAAGTTTAAGATAGGGTGAGGGTTAGGGTTATGGCTAAGGTTTGGGCTTGTTTTCAGGTTAGTGTTAAGGTTATGTTCAGGGTTAGGGTTACGTTCAGGGGTTGTGTTCAGTTTTAGGGTTAGGGTTAGATTTAAGGTTAGGGTTAAGTTTAGTGTTACGTTTAGGGTTAGGGTCATGGTTGTGTTAGGCTTTGTGGTTGGGGTGAGGGTTAGTTTTAGGGTTAGGGTTGGTTAGGGTTAGGATTACCGTTATGATAAGGCGTTAGGGGTTAGAGGTGTAGTTTAGGGTTAGGGTTTGGGTGAGGGTTCCGGTTAGGCCTTGCGGTTCTGGTCATGGTTAGGTTTGGTTTAGGCTTAGGGTTAGGTGCATGATTCGGTTTCGGGTTAGTGTTAGAGTTAGGGTGAGAGTTAGTGTTAAGGTTTTTGCTAGGCTTTGGTGTTAGGGTTAGGGTTTGTGTTAGGGTTAGGTTTATCATTAGGGCTCAGGGGTTTCAGGTTAATGTTAGGGTTAGGGTTAGGGATAGCATTAGGGTTAGGGTTGTGGGATACGGTTAGGATTTAGGGTGCGGGTTACGGTTAGTTTTCCAGTTAAGGTGAGGGTTTAGGGTAATTGTTACGATTAGGGTTATAGTCAGAGTTAGGGTTTGGTTTAGGATTAGGGTTAGGTGTAGGGTAAGAATTAGGTTTAGGTCCATGTTGAGGGTTAGACTTAGTGTTCTATTTAGGGTCAGGGTTAGGGGTAGGGTTAGGATTAGGTCTAGGGTTAGGATTAGGATTATTTTAGGGTTAGGTTCAGGGCTATTGTAAGTGTTCGGTTTAGGGTTACAGATGGACTAGCGTTATTCTTAGAGTTAGGTTTAAGGTTAGGGTTTGGGTTAGGTCTAGGTTTAGGGTTAAGGTTATGGTTAGTGTTTGGATGAAGTTCAGGATAGGGTGAGGGTTATTTTTATGGTGAGGGCTAGGGTTTGGGTTTGTGTGCAGGTTAGTGTTAAGGATAGGTTTAGGGTTCGGTGAGGGTTAGGCTTTATGTCTAGGGTCAGCGTTAGGTTAGGTTTAGGGTTAGTGTGAAGTTTAGGTTAAGGGTGAGGGTTATGGTAAGGGTTAGGATTATAGACGGTGTTAGACGTTAGGTTTAGGGTGTTAGGGTTAGGTTTATGGTTAGGGTAGATTTAAGTTTAGGTTTAATATTAGGGTTAGGGTTAGATTTGGGTTACTGTTCGTATTAGGGTTAGGGTTAGGGATAAGTTTGGGGATAGCGTCAGGTTTAGGGTTGGGGATACGGTTAAGGATTAGGGTGAGGGTTAGGGTTAGGTTTACAGTTAAGGCGAGGGTTTAGGGTAATTGTTATGGTTAGGGTTAGAGTTAGAGTTAGGCTTAGGGTTAGGGTGAAGTTTCAGTTAATAGTCAGGGTTAGGCTTAAGGTTAGAGTAGGGTTAAGGTTAGTGTTCGGGTTAGGTATAGCGTTAGGGTTTGGGTAGGGGTAAGGTTAGGGTTAAGGCTAGGTTTACGGTAAAGGGTAGGGCTAGCTTAGGGTTAGATTTAGAGTTGGAGTTAGTGCTAGGGTTTAGGATGATGGTTATGGTCAGGTTCAGAGTTGTTGTTAGGGTTAGGGTAGAGTTAAGGTTAGGGTTAATTTAGGGTTAGAGAAAGGGTTAGGTTTAGGTCTGGGTTAGGTGTAGGATGCGGGGTAGGGTTAGGGTTAGGGGTTCATGGGAGGGTTAGTGTTAAGTTTACATTAAGCTGATGTTTTAGGGTGTTACTGTTAGGGCTAGGGTTAGCATTAGGTTTAGGGTCAGGGCTAGAGTTAGGGGATAGTTAAGGCTTAGCTTTACTTTCAGGGTTAGGGTTAGCCTTAGGTTTAGGGTGAAGTTTAGGTTAAGGATGAGGGTTAGGGTTAGGGTTAGGCATTTGGGTTAAGGTTAGGGTTAGGTTTAGGATTAGGCTTAGGGTTAGGGTTAGGTGTTTGGGTTAATGTTAGGGTCAGGTTTAGGGTTCGGCTTAGGGTTAGGGCTACAGCTGGGGTAAAGTTTAATTGAAGGGTGAGGGTTGAGCTTAGGGTTAGCGTTAGGGGTTAGGGTTAGAGCTTAGGTTAGGATTAAGTGTAGGGTTAAGGTTAGGTTTAGATTTAGGGTTAGGGTTAGTGTTAGGGTTAAGTCATGTTTAGGTTTAGGGCTAGGTGAAGGTTATAGATAGGGTTAGGTTAAGGGTTGAGGTTAGGTTTAGATGGTAAGATGAGGGTTAGTGCTAGGTTTCCATTGAAACTGAGTGTGTAGGGTAAGTTTTAGGGTTAGGATTAGGGTTAGAGTTAGGGTTAGGGTCAGGGTTAGTTTTGAGTTTAGAGTTAGGGTTACGTTTATGGTACGGTCAGGGTTAGGGGAGATTTAGTGTTACGTTTAGTTTTAGGGCTAGGGTTACAGAGAAGTTTATGTGAAGCGAGAGGGTTGGGGTTAGGGGTTTGGGTTCAGGTCAGAGTCAGGGTTAGGGTTAGGTTTAGGGTTAGGGTTACGTGTAGTGTTAGTGTTAGTTTTGCTTAGGGTTCGGGTTTGAATGAAGTGAGGGTACGCTTAGCGTTATGCTTTAGGGTGAAATTCTGGTTAAGGGTGAGGGTTCGGCTCAGGGTTAGGGTTAGAGTTAGGGTCAGTGGTTAGGTTTAGGTTTAGGGTCAAGGTTAGTTTTAGGCTAAGGATTAGGATTAGAGTTAGAGTTAAGGGTTACTGTTTCAGTTAGGTTTAGGTTAAGGTTATAATTAGGGTTAAGTTTAGGGTTAGGGTAAGAGTTAGAGTTACATTTACAGTTAAGGTGAGGGTTCTGGGTAAGTGTTACCGTTCAGGTTAGGGTTAGGGCTAGGGTTAGGGTTAGAGTTAAGGTTAAGGGTTAGGGTTAGGTTTAAGTTTATGGTAGGCTTAAAGATAGGGTTGAGGTTAGGTTAGGGTTAGGGTCAGGGTCAGGGTTAGAATTAGAATTAGGTTTAGGGCGAGGATTAGGGTCAGAGTTATTGTAAGGGTTAGGTTTCGGGTTACAGGTGGGCCAAGGTTAAGGTGAGGGTTAGGTTTATGGGGAGGGTTAGGGTTAAAGTCAGGGTGAGTTTTAGGTTAGGGATAGGGTGAAGTTTAAGATAGGGTGAGGGTTAGGGTTATGGCTAAGGTTTGGGCTTGTTTTCAGGTTAGTGTTAAGGTTATGTTCAGGGTTAGGGTTACGTTCAGGGGTTGTGTTCAGTTTTAGGGTTAGGGTTAGATTTAAGGTTAGGGTTAAGTTTAGTGTTACGTTTAGGGTTAGGGTCATGGTTGTGTTAGGCTTTGTGGTTGGGGTGAGGGTTAGTTTTAGGGTTAGGGTTGGTTAGGGTTAGGATTACCGTTATGATAAGGCGTTAGGGGTTAGAGGTGTAGTTTAGGGTTAGGGTTTGGGTGAGGGTTCCGGTTAGGCCTTGCGGTTCTGGTCATGGTTAGGTTTGGTTTAGGCTTAGGGTTAGGTGCATGATTCGGTTTCGGGTTAGTGTTAGAGTTAGGGTGAGAGTTAGTGTTAAGGTTTTTGCTAGGCTTTGGTGTTAGGGTTAGGGTTTGTGTTAGGGTTAGGTTTATCATTAGGGCTCAGGGGTTTCAGGTTAATGTTAGGGTTAGGGTTAGGGATAGCATTAGGGTTAGGGTTGTGGGATACGGTTAGGATTTAGGGTGCGGGTTACGGTTAGTTTTCCAGTTAAGGTGAGGGTTTAGGGTAATTGTTACGATTAGGGTTATAGTCAGAGTTAGGGTTTGGTTTAGGATTAGGGTTAGGTGTAGGGTAAGAATTAGGTTTAGGTCCATGTTGAGGGTTAGACTTAGTGTTCTATTTAGGGTCAGGGTTAGGGGTAGGGTTAGGATTAGGTCTAGGGTTAGGATTAGGATTATTTTAGGGTTAGGTTCAGGGCTATTGTAAGTGTTCGGTTTAGGGTTACAGATGGACTAGCGTTATTCTTAGAGTTAGGTTTAAGGTTAGGGTTTGGGTTAGGTCTAGGTTTAGGGTTAAGGTTATGGTTAGTGTTTGGATGAAGTTCAGGATAGGGTGAGGGTTATTTTTATGGTGAGGGCTAGGGTTTGGGTTTGTGTGCAGGTTAGTGTTAAGGATAGGTTTAGGGTTCGGTGAGGGTTAGGCTTTATGTCTAGGGTCAGCGTTAGGTTAGGTTTAGGGTTAGTGTGAAGTTTAGGTTAAGGGTGAGGGTTATGGTAAGGGTTAGGATTATAGACGGTGTTAGACGTTAGGTTTAGGGTGTTAGGGTTAGGTTTATGGTTAGGGTAGATTTAAGTTTAGGTTTAATATTAGGGTTAGGGTTAGATTTGGGTTACTGTTCGTATTAGGGTTAGGGTTAGGGATAAGTTTGGGGATAGCGTCAGGTTTAGGGTTGGGGATACGGTTAAGGATTAGGGTGAGGGTTAGGGTTAGGTTTACAGTTAAGGCGAGGGTTTAGGGTAATTGTTATGGTTAGGGTTAGAGTTAGAGTTAGGCTTAGGGTTAGGGTGAAGTTTCAGTTAATAGTCAGGGTTAGGCTTAAGGTTAGAGTAGGGTTAAGGTTAGTGTTCGGGTTAGGTATAGCGTTAGGGTTTGGGTAGGGGTAAGGTTAGGGTTAAGGCTAGGTTTACGGTAAAGGGTAGGGCTAGCTTAGGGTTAGATTTAGAGTTGGAGTTAGTGCTAGGGTTTAGGATGATGGTTATGGTCAGGTTCAGAGTTGTTGTTAGGGTTAGGGTAGAGTTAAGGTTAGGGTTAATTTAGGGTTAGAGAAAGGGTTAGGTTTAGGTCTGGGTTAGGTGTAGGATGCGGGGTAGGGTTAGGGTTAGGGGTTCATGGGAGGGTTAGTGTTAAGTTTACATTAAGCTGATGTTTTAGGGTGTTACTGTTAGGGCTAGGGTTAGCATTAGGTTTAGGGTCAGGGCTAGAGTTAGGGGATAGTTAAGGCTTAGCTTTACTTTCAGCGTTAGGGTTAGCCTTAGGTTTAGGGTGAAGTTTAGGTTAAGGATGAGGGTTAGGGTTAGGGTTAGGCATTTGGGTTAAGGTTAGGGTTAGGTTTAGGATTAGGCTTAGGGTTAGGGTTAGGTGTTTGGGTTAATGTTAGGGTCAGGTTTAGGGTTCGGCTTAGGGTTAGGGCTACAGCTGGGGTAAAGTTTAATTGAAGGGTGAGGGTTGAGCTTAGGGTTAGCGTTAGGGGTTAGGGTTAGAGCTTAGGTTAGGATTAAGTGTAGGGTTAAGGTTAGGTTTAGATTTAGGGTTAGGGTTAGTGTTAGGGTTAAGTCATGTTTAGGTTTAGGGCTAGGTGAAGGTTATAGATAGGGTTAGGTTAAGGGTTGAGGTTAGGTTTAGATGGTAAGATGAGGGTTAGTGCTAGGTTTCCATTAAAACTGAGTGTGTAGGGTAAGTTTTAGGGTTAGGATTAGGGTTAGAGTTAGGGTTAGGGTCAGGGTTAGTTTTGAGTTTAGAGTTAGGGTTACGTTTATGGTACGGTCAGGGTTAGGGGAGATTTAGTGTTACGTTTAGTTTTAGGGCTAGGGTTACAGAGAAGTTTATGTGAAGCGAGAGGGTTGGGGTTAGGGGTTTGGGTTCAGGTCAGAGTCAGGGTTAGGGTTAGGTTTAGGGTTAGGGTTACGTGTAGTGTTAGTGTTAGTTTTGCTTAGGGTTCGGGTTTGAATGAAGTGAGGGTACGCTTAGCGTTATGCTTTAGGGTGAAATTCTGGTTAAGGGTGAGGGTTCGGCTCAGGGTTAGGGTTAGAGTTAGGGTCAGTGGTTAGGTTTAGGTTTAGGGTCAAGGTTAGTTTTAGGCTAAGGATTAGGATTAGAGTTAGAGTTAAGGGTTACTGTTTCAGTTAGGTTTAGGTTAAGGTTATAATTAGGGTTAAGTTTAGGGTTAGGGTAAGAGTTAGAGTTACATTTACAGTTAAGGTGAGGGTTCTGGGTAAGTGTTACCGTTCAGGTTAGGGTTAGGGCTAGGGTTAGGGTTAGAGTTAAGGTTAAGGGTTAGGGTTAGGTTTAAGTTTATGGTAGGCTTAAAGATAGGGTTGAGGTTAGGTTAGGGTTAGGGTCAGGGTCAGGGTTAGAATTAGAATTAGGTTTAGGGCGAGGATTAGGGTCAGAGTTATTGTAAGGGTTAGGTTTCGGGTTACAGGTGGGCCAAGGTTAAGGTGAGGGTTAGGTTTATGGGGAGGGTTAGGGTTAAAGTCAGGGTGAGTTTTAGGTTAGGGATAGGGTGAAGTTTAAGATAGGGTGAGGGTTAGGGTTATGGCTAAGGTTTGGGCTTGTTTTCAGGTTAGTGTTAAGGTTATGTTCAGGGTTAGGGTTACGTTCAGGGGTTGTGTTCAGTTTTAGGGTTAGGGTTAGATTTAAGGTTAGGGTTAAGTTTAGTGTTACGTTTAGGGTTAGGGTCATGGTTGTGTTAGGCTTTGTGGTTGGGGTGAGGGTTAGTTTTAGGGTTAGGGTTGGTTAGGGTTAGGATTACCGTTATGATAAGGCGTTAGGGGTTAGAGGTGTAGTTTAGGGTTAGGGTTTGGGTGAGGGTTCCGGTTAGGCCTTGCGGTTCTGGTCATGGTTAGGTTTGGTTTAGGCTTAGGGTTAGGTGCATGATTCGGTTTCGGGTTAGTGTTAGAGTTAGGGTGAGAGTTAGTGTTAAGGTTTTTGCTAGGCTTTGGTGTTAGGGTTAGGGTTTGTGTTAGGGTTAGGTTTATCATTAGGGCTCAGGGGTTTCAGGTTAATGTTAGGGTTAGGGTTAGGGATAGCATTAGGGTTAGGGTTGTGGGATACGGTTAGGATTTAGGGTGCGGGTTACGGTTAGTTTTGCAGTTAAGGTGAGGGTTTAGGGTAATTGTTACGATTAGGGTTATAGTCAGAGTTAGGGTTTGGTTTAGGATTAGGGTTAGGTGTAGGGTAAGAATTAGGTTTAGGTCCATGTTGAGGGTTAGACTTAGTGTTCTATTTAGGGTCAGGGTTAGGGGTAGGGTTAGGATTAGGTCTAGGGTTAGGATTAGGATTATTTTAGGGTTAGGTTCAGGGCTATTGTAAGTGTTCGGTTTAGGGTTACAGATGGACTAGCGTTATTCTTAGAGTTAGGTTTAAGGTTAGGGTTTGGGTTAGGTCTAGGTTTAGGGTTAAGGTTATGGTTAGTGTTTGGATGAAGTTCAGGATAGGGTGAGGGTTATTTTTATGGTGAGGGCTAGGGTTTGGGTTTGTGTGCAGGTTAGTGTTAAGGATAGGTTTAGGGTTCGGTGAGGGTTAGGCGTTATGTCTAGGGTCAGCGTTAGGTTAGGTTCAGGGTTAGTGTGAAGTTTAGGTTAAGGGTGAGGGTTATGGTAAGGGTTAGGATTATAGACGGTGTTAGACGTTAGGTTTAGGGTGTTAGGGTTAGGTTTATGGTTAGGGTAGATTTAAGTTTAGGTTTAATATTAGGGTTAGGGTTAGATTTGGGTTACTGTTCGTATTAGGGTTAGGGTTAGGGATAAGTTTGGGGATAGCGTCAGGTTTAGGGTTGGGGATACGGTTAAGGATTAGGGTGAGGGTTAGGGTTAGGTTTACAGTTAAGGCGAGGGTTTAGGGTAATTGTTATGGTTAGGGTTAGAGTTAGAGTTAGGCTTAGGGTTAGGGTGAAGTTTCAGTTAATAGTCAGGGTTAGGCTTAAGGTTAGAGTAGGGTTAAGGTTAGTGTTCGGGTTAGGTATAGCGTTAGGGTTTGGGTAGGGGTAAGGTTAGGGTTAAGGCTAGGTTTACGGTAAAGGGTAGGGCTAGCTTAGGGTTAGATTTAGAGTTGGAGTTAGTGCTAGGTTTTAGGATGATGGTTATGGTCAGGTTTAGAGTTGTTGTTAGGGTTAGGGTAGAGTTAAGGTTAGGGTTAATTTAGGGTTAGAGAAAGGGTTAGGTTTAGGTCTGGGTTAGGTGTAGGATGCGGGGTAGGGTTAGGGTTAGGGGTTCATGGGAGGGTTAGTGTTAAGTTTACATTAAGCTGATGTTTTAGGGTGTTACTGTTAGGGCTAGGGTTAGCATTAGGTTTAGGGTCAGGGCTAGAGTTAGGGGATAGTTAAGGCTTAGCTTTACTTTCAGGGTTAGGGTTAGCCTTAGGTTTAGGGTGAAGTTTAGGTTAAGGATGAGGGTTAGGGTTAGGGTTAGGCATTTGGGTTAAGGTTAGGGTTAGGTTTAGGATTAGGCTTAGGGTTAGGGTTAGGTGTTTGGGTTAATGTTAGGGTCAGGTTTAGGGTTCGGCTTAGGGTTAGGGCTACAGCTGGGGTAAAGTTTAATTGAAGGGTGAGGGTTGAGCTTAGGGTTAGCGTTAGGGGTTAGGGTTAGAGCTTAGGTTAGGATTAAGTGTAGGGTTAAGGTTAGGTTTAGATTTAGGGTTAGGGTTAGTGTTAGGGTTAAGTCATGTTTAGGTTTAGGGCTAGGTGAAGGTTATAGATAGGGTTAGGTTAAGGGTTGAGGTTAGGTTTAGATGGTAAGATGAGGGTTAGTGCTAGGTTTCCATTGAAGCTGAGTGTGTAGGGTAAGTTTTAGGGTTAGGATTAGGGTTAGAGTTAGGGTTAGGGTCAGGGTTAGTTTTGAGTTTAGAGTTAGGGTTACGTTTATGGTACGGTCAGGGTTAGGGGAGATTTAGTGTTACGTTTAGTTTTAGGGCTAGGGTTACAGAGAAGTTTATGTGAAGCAAGAGGGTTGGGGTTAGGGGTTTGGGTTCAGGTCAGAGTCAGGGTTAGGGTTAGGTTTAGGGTTAGGGTTACGTGTAGTGTTAGTGTTAGTTTTGCTTAGGGTTCGGGTTTGAATGAAGTGAGGGTACGCTTAGCGTTATGCTTTAGGGTGAAATTCTGGTTAAGGGTGAGGGTTTTTTTCGGCTCAGGGTTAGGGTTAGAGTTAGGGTCAGTGGTTAGGGTTAGGTTTAGGGTTAAGGTTAGTTTTAGGCTAAGGATTAGGATTAGAGTTAGGGTTAAGGGTTACTGTTTCAGTTAGGTTTAGGTTAAGGTTATAATTAGGGTTAAGTTTAGGGTTAGGGTAAGAGTTAGAGTTACATTTACAGTTAAGGTGAGGGTTCTGGGTAAGTGTTACCGTTCAGGTTAGGGTTAGGGCTAGGGTTAGGGTTAGAGTTAAGGTTAAGGGTTAGGGTTAGGTTTAAGTTTATGGTAGGCTTAAAGATAGGGTTGAGGTTAGGTTAGGGTTAGGGTCAGGGTCAGGGTTAGAATTAGAATTAGGTTTAGGGCGAGGATTAGGGTCAGAGTTATTGTAAGGGTTAGGTTTCGGGTTACAGGTGGGCCAAGGTTAAGGTGAGGGTTAGGTTTATGGGGAGGGTTAGGGTTAAAGTCAGGGTGAGTTTTAGGTTAGGGATAGGGTGAAGTTTAAGATAGGGTGAGGGTTAGGGTTATGGCTAAGGTTTGGGCTTGTTTTCAGGTTAGTGTTAAGGTTATGTTCAGGGTTAGGGTTACGTTCAGGGGTTGTGTTCAGTTTTAGGGTTAGGGTTAGATTTAAGGTTAGGGTTAAGTTTAGTGTTACGTTTAGGGTTAGGGTCATGGTTGTGTTAGGCTTTGTGGTTGGGGTGAGGGTTAGTTTTAGGGTTAGGGTTGGTTAGGGTTAGGATTACCGTTATGATAAGGCGTTAGGGGTTAGAGGTGTAGTTTAGGGTTAGGGTTTGGGTGAGGGTTCCGGTTAGGCCTTGCGGTTCTGGTCATGGTTAGGTTTGGTTTAGGCTTAGGGTTAGGTGCATGATTCGGTTTCGGGTTAGTGTTAGAGTTAGGGTGAGAGTTAGTGTTAAGGTTTTTGCTAGGCTTTGGTGTTAGGGTTAGGGTTTGTGTTAGGGTTAGGTTTATCATTAGGGCTCAGGGGTTTCAGGTTAATGTTAGGGTTAGGGTTAGGGATAGCATTAGGGTTAGGGTTGTGGGATACGGTTAGGATTTAGGGTGCGGGTTACGGTTAGTTTTCCAGTTAAGGTGAGGGTTTAGGGTAATTGTTACGATTAGGGTTATAGTCAGAGTTAGGGTTTGGTTTAGGATTAGGGTTAGGTGTAGGGTAAGAATTAGGTTTAGGTCCATGTTGAGGGTTAGACTTAGTGTTCTATTTAGGGTCAGGGTTAGGGGTAGGGTTAGGATTAGGTCTAGGGTTAGGATTAGGATTATTTTAGGGTTAGGTTCAGGGCTATTGTAAGTGTTCGGTTTAGGGTTACAGATGGACTAGCGTTATTCTTAGAGTTAGGTTTAAGGTTAGGGTTTGGGTTAGGTCTAGGTTTAGGGTTAAGGTTATGGTTAGTGTTTGGATGAAGTTCAGGATAGGGTGAGGGTTATTTTTATGGTGAGGGCTAGGGTTTGGGTTTGTGTGCAGGTTAGTGTTAAGGATAGGTTTAGGGTTCGGTGAGGGTTAGGCGTTATGTCTAGGGTCAGCGTTAGGTTAGGTTTAGGGTTAGTGTGAAGTTTAGGTTAAGGGTGAGGGTTATGGTAAGGGTTAGGATTATAGACGGTGTTAGACGTTAGGTTTAGGGTGTTAGGGTTAGGTTTATGGTTAGGGTAGATTTAAGTTTAGGTTTAATATTAGGGTTAGGGTTAGATTTGGGTTACTGTTCGTATTAGGGTTAGGGTTAGGGATAAGTTTGGGGATAGCGTCAGGTTTAGGGTTGGGGATACGGTTAAGGATTAGGGTGAGGGTTAGGGTTAGGTTTACAGTTAAGGCGAGGGTTTAGGGTAATTGTTATGGTTAGGGTTAGAGTTAGAGTTAGGCTTAGGGTTAGGGTGAAGTTTCAGTTAATAGTCAGGGTTAGGCTTAAGGTTAGAGTAGGGTTAAGGTTAGTGTTCGGGTTAGGTATAGCGTTAGGGTTTGGGTAGGGGTAAGGTTAGGGTTAAGGCTAGGTTTACGGTAAAGGGTAGGGCTAGCTTAGGGTTAGATTTAGAGTTGGAGTTAGTGCTAGGGTTTAGGATGATGGTTATGGTCAGGTTCAGAGTTGTTGTTAGGGTTAGGGTAGAGTTAAGGTTAGGGTTAATTTAGGGTTAGAGAAAGGGTTAGGTTTAGGTCTGGGTTAGGTGTAGGATGCGGGGTAGGGTTAGGGTTAGGGGTTCATGGGAGGGTTAGTGTTAAGTTTACATTAAGCTGATGTTTTAGGGTGTTACTGTTAGGGCTAGGGTTAGCATTAGGTTTAGGGTCAGGGCTAGAGTTAGGGGATAGTTAAGGCTTAGCTTTACTTTCAGCGTTAGGGTTAGCCTTAGGTTTAGGGTGAAGATTAGGTTAAGGATGAGGGTTAGGGTTAGGGTTAGGCATTTGGGTTAAGGTTAGGGTTAGGTTTAGGATTAGGCTTAGGGTTAGGGTTAGGTGTTTGGGTTAATGTTAGGGTCAGGTTTAGGGTTCGGCTTAGGGTTAGGGCTACAGCTGGGGTAAAGTTTAATTGAAGGGTGAGGGTTGAGCTTAGGGTTAGCGTTAGGGGTTAGGGTTAGAGCTTAGGTTAGGATTAAGTGTAGGGTTAAGGTTAGGTTTAGATTTAGGGTTAGGGTTAGTGTTAGGGTTAAGTCATGTTTAGGTTTAGGGCTAGGTGAAGGTTATAGATAGGGTTAGGTTAAGGGTTGAGGTTAGGTTTAGATGGTAAGATGAGGGTTAGTGCTAGGTTTCCATTGAAGCTGAGTGTGTAGGGTAAGTTTTAGGGTTAGGATTAGGGTTAGAGTTAGGGTTAGGGTCAGGGTTAGTTTTGAGTTTAGAGTTAGGGTTACGTTTATGGTACGGTCAGGGTTAGGGGAGATTTAGTGTTACGTTTAGTTTTAGGGCTAGGGTTACAGAGAAGTTTATGTGAAGCGAGAGGGTTGGGGTTAGGGGTTTGGGTTCAGGTCAGAGTCAGGGTTAGGGTTAGGTTTAGGGTTAGGGTTACGTGTAGTGTTAGTGTTAGTTTTGCTTAGGGTTCGGGTTTGAATGAAGTGAGGGTACGCTTAGCGTTATGCTTTAGGGTGAAATTCTGGTTAAGGGTGAGGGTTCGGCTCAGGGTTAGGGTTAGAGTTAGGGTCAGTGGTTAGGGTTAGGTTTAGGGTTAAGGTTAGTTTTAGGCTAAGGATTAGGATTAGAGTTAGGGTTAAGGGTTACTGTTTCAGTTAGGTTTAGGTTAAGGTTATAATTAGGGTTAAGTTTAGGGTTAGGGTAAGAGTTAGAGTTACATTTACAGTTAAGGTGAGGGTTCTGGGTAAGTGTTACCGTTCAGGTTAGGGTTAGGGCTAGGGTTAGGGTTAGAGTTAAGGTTAAGGGTTAGGGTTAGGTTTAAGTTTATGGTAGGCTTAAAGATAGGGTTGAGGTTAGGTTAGGGTTAGGGTCAGGGTCAGGGTTAGAATTAGAATTAGGTTTAGGGCGAGGATTAGGGTCAGAGTTATTGTAAGGGTTAGGTTTCGGGTTACAGGTGGGCCAAGGTTAAGGTGAGGGTTAGGTTTATGGGGAGGGTTAGGGTTAAAGTCAGGGTGAGTTTTAGGTTAGGGATAGGGTGAAGTTTAAGATAGGGTGAGGGTTAGGGTTATGGCTAAGGTTTGGGCTTGTTTTCAGGTTAGTGTTAAGGTTATGTTCAGGGTTAGGGTTACGTTCAGGGGTTGTGTTCAGTTTTAGGGTTAGGGTTAGATTTAAGGTTAGGGTTAAGTTTAGTGTTACGTTTAGGGTTAGGGTCATGGTTGTGTTAGGCTTTGTGGTTGGGGTGAGGGTTAGTTTTAGGGTTAGGGTTGGTTAGGGTTAGGATTACCGTTATGATAAGGCGTTAGGGGTTAGAGGTGTAGTTTAGGGTTAGGGTTTGGGTGAGGGTTCCGGTTAGGCCTTGCGGTTCTGGTCATGGTTAGGTTTGGTTTAGGCTTAGGGTTAGGTGCATGATTCGGTTTCGGGTTAGTGTTAGAGTTAGGGTGAGAGTTAGTGTTAAGGTTTTTGCTAGGCTTTGGTGTTAGGGTTAGGGTTTGTGTTAGGGTTAGGTTTATCATTAGGGCTCAGGGGTTTCAGGTTAATGTTAGGGTTAGGGTTAGGGATAGCATTAGGGTTAGGGTTGTGGGATACGGTTAGGATTTAGGGTGCGGGTTACGGTTAGTTTTGCAGTTAAGGTGAGGGTTTAGGGTAATTGTTACGATTAGGGTTATAGTCAGAGTTAGGGTTTGGTTTAGGATTAGGGTTAGGTGTAGGGTAAGAATTAGGTTTAGGTCCATGTTGAGGGTTAGACTTAGTGTTCTATTTAGGGTCAGGGTTAGGGGTAGGGTTAGGATTAGGTCTAGGGTTAGGATTAGGATTATTTTAGGGTTAGGTTCAGGGCTATTGTAAGTGTTCGGTTTAGGGTTACAGATGGACTAGCGTTATTCTTAGAGTTAGGTTTAAGGTTAGGGTTTGGGTTAGGTCTAGGTTTAGGGTTAAGGTTATGGTTAGTGTTTGGATGAAGTTCAGGATAGGGTGAGGGTTATTTTTATGGTGAGGGCTAGGGTTTGGGTTTGTGTGCAGGTTAGTGTTAAGGATAGGTTTAGGGTTCGGTGAGGGTTAGGCGTTATGTCTAGGGTCAGCGTTAGGTTAGGTTTAGGGTTAGTGTGAAGTTTAGGTTAAGGGTGAGGGTTATGGTAAGGGTTAGGATTATAGACGGTGTTAGACGTTAGGTTTAGGGTGTTAGGGTTAGGTTTATGGTTAGGGTAGATTTAAGTTTAGGTTTAATATTAGGGTTAGGGTTAGATTTGGGTTACTGTTCGTATTAGGGTTAGGGTTAGGGATAAGTTTGGGGATAGCGTCAGGTTTAGGGTTGGGGATACGGTTAAGGATTAGGGTGAGGGTTAGGGTTAGGTTTACAGTTAAGGCGAGGGTTTAGGGTAATTGTTATGGTTAGGGTTAGAGTTAGAGTTAGGCTTAGGGTTAGGGTGAAGTTTCAGTTAATAGTCAGGGTTAGGCTTAAGGTTAGAGTAGGGTTAAGGTTAGTGTTCGGGTTAGGTATAGCGTTAGGGTTTGGGTAGGGGTAAGGTTAGGGTTAAGGCTAGGTTTACGGTAAAGGGTAGGGCTAGCTTAGGGTTAGATTTAGAGTTGGAGTTAGTGCTAGGGTTTAGGATGATGGTTATGGTCAGGTTCAGAGTTGTTGTTAGGGTTAGGGTAGAGTTAAGGTTAGGGTTAATTTAGGGTTAGAGAAAGGGTTAGGTTTAGGTCTGGGTTAGGTGTAGGATGCGGGGTAGGGTTAGGGTTAGGGGTTCATGGGAGGGTTAGTGTTAAGTTTACATTAAGCTGATGTTTTAGGGTGTTACTGTTAGGGCTAGGGTTAGCATTAGGTTTAGGGTCAGGGCTAGAGTTAGGGGATAGTTAAGGCTTAGCTTTACTTTCAGCGTTAGGGTTAGCCTTAGGTTTAGGGTGAAGTTTAGGTTAAGGATGAGGGTTAGGGTTAGGGTTAGGCATTTGGGTTAAGGTTAGGGTTAGGTTTAGGATTAGGCTTAGGGTTAGGGTTAGGTGTTTGGGTTAATGTTAGGGTCAGGTTTAGGGTTCGGCTTAGGGTTAGGGCTACAGCTGGGGTAAAGTTTAATTGAAGGGTGAGGGTTGAGCTTAGGGTTAGCGTTAGGGGTTAGGGTTAGAGCTTAGGTTAGGATTAAGTGTAGGGTTAAGGTTAGGTTTAGATTTAGGGTTAGGGTTAGTGTTAGGGTTAAGTCATGTTTAGGTTTAGGGCTAGGTGAAGGTTATAGATAGGGTTAGGTTAAGGGTTGAGGTTAGGTTTAGATGGTAAGATGAGGGTTAGTGCTAGGTTTCCATTGAAGCTGAGTGTGTAGGGTAAGTTTTAGGGTTAGGATTAGGGTTAGAGTTAGGGTTAGGGTCAGGGTTAGTTTTGAGTTTAGAGTTAGGGTTACGTTTATGGTACGGTCAGGGTTAGGGGAGATTTAGTGTTACGTTTAGTTTTAGGGCTAGGGTTACAGAGAAGTTTATGTGAAGCGAGAGGGTTGGGGTTAGGGGTTTGGGTTCAGGTCAGAGTCAGGGTTAGGGTTAGGTTTAGGGTTAGGGTTACGTGTAGTGTTAGTGTTAGTTTTGCTTAGGGTTCGGGTTTGAATGAAGTGAGGGTACGCTTAGCGTTATGCTTTAGGGTGAAATTCTGGTTAAGGGTGAGGGTTCGGCTCAGGGTTAGGGTTAGAGTTAGGGTCAGTGGTTAGGTTTAGGTTTAGGGTCAAGGTTAGTTTTAGGCTAAGGATTAGGATTAGAGTTAGAGTTAAGGGTTACTGTTTCAGTTAGGTTTAGGTTAAGGTTATAATTAGGGTTAAGTTTAGGGTTAGGGTAAGAGTTAGAGTTACATTTACAGTTAAGGTGAGGGTTCTGGGTAAGTGTTACCGTTCAGGTTAGGGTTAGGGCTAGGGTTAGGGTTAGAGTTAAGGTTAAGGGTTAGGGTTAGGTTTAAGTTTATGGTAGGCTTAAAGATAGGGTTGAGGTTAGGTTAGGGTTAGGGTCAGGGTCAGGGTTAGAATTAGAATTAGGTTTAGGGCGAGGATTAGGGTCAGAGTTATTGTAAGGGTTAGGTTTCGGGTTACAGGTGGGCCAAGGTTAAGGTGAGGGTTAGGTTTATGGGGAGGGTTAGGGTTAAAGTCAGGGTGAGTTTTAGGTTAGGGATAGGGTGAAGTTTAAGATAGGGTGAGGGTTAGGGTTATGGCTAAGGTTTGGGCTTGTTTTCAGGTTAGTGTTAAGGTTATGTTCAGGGTTAGGGTTACGTTCAGGGGTTGTGTTCAGTTTTAGGGTTAGGGTTAGATTTAAGGTTAGGGTTAAGTTTAGTGTTACGTTTAGGGTTAGGGTCATGGTTGTGTTAGGCTTTGTGGTTGGGGTGAGGGTTAGTTTTAGGGTTAGGGTTGGTTAGGGTTAGGATTACCGTTATGATAAGGCGTTAGGGGTTAGAGGTGTAGTTTAGGGTTAGGGTTTGGGTGAGGGTTCCGGTTAGGCCTTGCGGTTCTGGTCATGGTTAGGTTTGGTTTAGGCTTAGGGTTAGGTGCATGATTCGGTTTCGGGTTAGTGTTAGAGTTAGGGTGAGAGTTAGTGTTAAGGTTTTTGCTAGGCTTTGGTGTTAGGGTTAGGGTTTGTGTTAGGGTTAGGTTTATCATTAGGGCTCAGGGGTTTCAGGTTAATGTTAGGGTTAGGGTTAGGGATAGCATTAGGGTTAGGGTTGTGGGATACGGTTAGGATTTAGGGTGCGGGTTACGGTTAGTTTTCCAGTTAAGGTGAGGGTTTAGGGTAATTGTTACGATTAGGGTTATAGTCAGAGTTAGGGTTTGGTTTAGGATTAGGGTTAGGTGTAGGGTAAGAATTAGGTTTAGGTCCATGTTGAGGGTTAGACTTAGTGTTCTATTTAGGGTCAGGGTTAGGGGTAGGGTTAGGATTAGGTCTAGGGTTAGGATTAGGATTATTTTAGGGTTAGGTTCAGGGCTATTGTAAGTGTTCGGTTTAGGGTTACAGATGGACTAGCGTTATTCTTAGAGTTAGGTTTAAGGTTAGGGTTTGGGTTAGGTCTAGGTTTAGGGTTAAGGTTATGGTTAGTGTTTGGATGAAGTTCAGGATAGGGTGAGGGTTATTTTTATGGTGAGGGCTAGGGTTTGGGTTTGTGTGCAGGTTAGTGTTAAGGATAGGTTTAGGGTTCGGTGAGGGTTAGGCGTTATGTCTAGGGTCAGCGTTAGGTTAGGTTTAGGGTTAGTGTGAAGTTTAGGTTAAGGGTGAGGGTTATGGTAAGGGTTAGGATTATAGACGGTGTTAGACGTTAGGTTTAGGGTGTTAGGGTTAGGTTTATGGTTAGGGTAGATTTAAGTTTAGGTTTAATATTAGGGTTAGGGTTAGATTTGGGTTACTGTTCGTATTAGGGTTAGGGTTAGGGATAAGTTTGGGGATAGCGTCAGGTTTAGGGTTGGGGATACGGTTAAGGATTAGGGTGAGGGTTAGGGTTAGGTTTACAGTTAAGGCGAGGGTTTAGGGTCATTGTTATGGTTAGGGTTAGAGTTAGAGTTAGGCTTAGGGTTAGGGTGAAGCTTCAGTTAATAGTCAGGGTTAGGCTTAAGGTTAGAGTAGGGTTAAGGTTAGTGTTCGGGTTAGGTATAGCGTTAGGGTTTGGGTAGGGGTAAGGTTAGGGTTAAGGCTAGGTTTACGGTAAAGGGTAGGGCTAGCTTAGGGTTAGATTTAGAGTTGGAGTTAGTGCTAGGTTTTGGGATGATGGTTATGGTCAGGTTTAGAGTTGTTGTTAGGGTTAGGGTAGAGTTAAGGTTAGGGTTAATTTAGGGTTAGAGAAAGGGTTAGGTTTAGGTCTGGCTTAGGTGTAGGATGAGGGGTAGGGTTAGGGTTAGGGGTTCATGGGAGGGTTAGTGTTAAGTTTACATTAAGCTGATGTTTTAGGGTGTTACTGTTAGGGCTAGGGTTAGCATTAGGTTTAGGGTCAGGGCTAGAGTTAGGGGATAGTTAAGGGTTAGCTTTACTTTCAGGGTTAGAGTTAGCCTTAGGTTTAGGGTGAAGTTTAGGTTAAGGATGAGGGTTAGGGTTAGGGTTAGGCATTTGGGTTAAGGTTAGGGTTAGGTTTAGGATTAGGCTTAGGGTTAGGGTTAGGTGTTTGGGTTAATGTTAGGGTCAGGTTTAGGGTTCGGCTTAGGGTTAGGGCTACAGCTGGGGTAAAGTTTAATTGAAGGGTGAGGGTTGAGCTTAGGGTTAGCGTTAGGGGTTAGGGTTAGAGCTTAGGTTAGGATTAAGTGTAGGGTTAAGGTTAGGTTTAGATTTAGGGTTAGGGTTAGTGTTAGGGTTAAGTCATGTTTAGGTTTAGGGCTAGGTGAAGGTTATAGATAGGGTTAGGTTAAGGGTTGAGGTTAGGTTTAGATGGTAAGATGAGGGTTAGTGCTAGGTTTCCATTGAAGCTGAGTGTGTAGGGTAAGTTTTAGGGTTAGGATTAGGGTTAGAGTTAGGGTTAGGGTCAGGGTTAGTTTTGAGTTTAGAGTTAGGGTTACGTTTATGGTACGGTCAGGGTTAGGGGAGATTTAGTGTTACGTTTAGTTTTAGGGCTAGGGTTACAGAGAAGTTTATGTGAAGCGAGAGGGTTGGGGTTAGGGGTTTGGGTTCAGGTCAGAGTCAGGGTTAGGGTTAGGTTTAGGGTTAGGGTTACGTGTAGTGTTAGTGTTAGTTTTGCTTAGGGTTCGGGTTTGAATGAAGTGAGGGTACGCTTAGCGTTATGCTTTAGGGTGAAATTCTGGTTAAGGGTGAGGGTTCGGCTCAGGGTTAGGGTTAGAGTTAGGGTCAGTGGTTAGGGTTAGGTTTAGGGTTAAGGTTAGTTTTAGGCTAAGGATTAGGATTAGAGTTAGGGTTAAGGGTTACTGTTTCAGTTAGGTTTAGGTTAAGGTTATAATTAGGGTTAAGTTTAGGGTTAGGGTAAGAGTTAGAGTTACATTTACAGTTAAGGTGAGGGTTCTGGGTAAGTGTTACCGTTAAGGTTAGGGTTAGGGCTAGGGTTAGGGTTAGAGTTAAGGTTAAGGGTTAGGGTTAGGTTTAAGTTTATGGTAGGCTTAAAGATAGGGTTGAGGTTAGGTTAGGGTTAGGGTCAGGGTCAGGGTTAGAATTAGAATTAGGTTTAGGGCGAGGATTAGGGTCAGAGTTATTGTAAGGGTTAGGTTTCGGGTTACAGGTGGGCCAAGGTTAAGGTGAGGGTTAGGTTTATGGGGAGGGTTAGGGTTAAAGTCAGGGTGAGTTTTAGGTTAGGGATAGGGTGAAGTTTAAGATAGGGTGAGGGTTAGGGTTATGGCTAAGGTTTGGGCTTGTTTTCAGGTTAGTGTTAAGGTTATGTTCAGTGTTAGGGTTACGTTCAGGGGTTGTGTTCAGTTTTAGGGTTAGGGTTAGATTTAAGGTTAGGGTTAAGTTTAGTGTTACGTTTAGGGTTAGGGTCATGGTTGTGTTAGGCTTTGTGGTTGGGGTGAGGGTTAGTTTTAGGGTTAGGGTTGGTTAGGGTTAGGATTACCGTTATGATAAGGCGTTAGGGGTTAGAGGTGTAGTTTAGGGTTAGGGTTTGGGTGAGGGTTCCGGTTAGGCCTTGCGGTTCTAGTCATGGTTAGGTTTGGTTTAGGCTTAGGGTTAGGTGCATGATTCGGTTTCGGGTTAGTGTTAGAGTTAGGGTGAGAGTTAGTGTTAAGGTTTTTGCTAGGCTTTGGTGTTAGGGTTAGGGTTTGTGTTAGGGTTAGGTTTATCATTAGGGCTCAGGGGTTTCAGGTTAATGTTAGGGTTAGGGTTAGGGATAGCATTAGGGTTAGGGTTGTGGGATACGGTTAGGATTTAGGGTGCGGGTTACGGTTAGTTTTGCAGTTAAGGTGAGGGTTTAGGGTAATTGTTACGATTAGGGTTATAGTCAGAGTTAGGGTTTGGTTTAGGATTAGGGTTAGGTGTAGGGTAAGAATTAGGTTTAGGTCCATGTTGAGGGTTAGACTTAGTGTTCTATTTAGGGTCAGGGTTAGGGGTAGGGTTAGGATTAGGTCTAGGGTTAGGATTAGGATTATTTTAGGGTTAGGTTCAGGGCTATTGTAAGTGTTCGGTTTAGGGTTACAGATGGACTAGCATTATTCTTAGAGTTAGGTTTAAGGTTAGGGTTTGGGTTAGGTCTAGGTTTAGGGTTAAGGTTATGGTTAGTGTTTGGATGAAGTTCAGGATAGGGTGAGGGTTATTTTTATGGTGAGGGCTAGGGTTTGGGTTTGTGTGCAGGTTAGTGTTAAGGATAGGTTTAGGGTTCGGTGAGGGTTAGGCGTTATGTCTAGGGTCAGCGTTAGGTTAGGTTTAGGGTTAGTGTGAAGTTTAGGTTAAGGGTGAGGGTTATGGTAAGGGTTAGGATTATAGACGGTGTTAGACGTTAGGTTTAGGGTGTTAGGGTTAGGTTTATGGTTAGGGTAGATTTAAGTTTAGGTTTAATATTAGGGTTAGGGTTAGATTTGGGTTACTGTTCGTATTAGGGTTAGGGTTAGGGATAAGTTTGGGGATAGCGTCAGGTTTAGGGTTGGGGATACGGTTAAGGATTAGGGTGAGGGTTAGGGTTAGGTTTACAGTTAAGGCGAGGGTTTAGGGTAATTGTTATGGTTAGGGTTAGAGTTAGAGTTAGGCTTAGGGTTAGGGTGAAGCTTCAGTTAATAGTCAGGGTTAGGCTTAAGGTTAGAGTAGGGTTAAGGTTAGTGTTCGGGTTAGGTATAGCGTTAGGGTTTGGGTAGGGGTAAGGTTAGGGTTAAGGCTAGGTTTACGGTAAAGGGTAGGGCTAGCTTAGGGTTAGATTTAGAGTTGGAGTTAGTGCTAGGTTTTGGGATGATGGTTATGGTCAGGTTTAGAGTTGTTGTTAGGGTTAGGGTAGAGTTAAGGTTAGGGTTAATTTAGGGTTAGAGAAAGGGTTAGGTTTAGGTCTGGGTTAGGTGTAGGATGCGGGGTAGGGTTAGGGTTAGGGGTTCATGGGAGGGTTAGTGTTAAGTTTACATTAAGCTGATGTTTTAGGGTGTTACTGTTAGGGCTAGGGTTAGCATTAGGTTTAGGGTCAGGGCTAGAGTTAGGGGATAGTTAAGGGTTAGCTTTACTTTCAGGGTTAGAGTTAGCCTTAGGTTTAGGGTGAAGTTTAGGTTAAGGATGAGGGTTAGGGTTAGGGTTAGGCATTTGGGTTAAGGTTAGGGTTAGGTTTAGGATTAGGCTTAGGGTTAGGGTTAGGTGTTTGGGTTAATGTTAGGGTCAGGTTTAGGGTTCGGCTTAGGGTTAGGGCTACAGCTGGGGTAAAGTTTAATTGAAGGGTGAGGGTTGAGCTTAGGGTTAGCGTTAGGGGTTAGGGTTAGAGCTTAGGTTAGGATTAAGTGTAGGGTTAAGGTTAGGTTTAGATTTAGGGTTAGGGTTAGTGTTAGGGTTAAGTCGTGTTTAGGTTTAGGGCTAGGTGAAGGTTATAGATAGGGTTAGGTTAAGGGTTGAGGTTAGGTTTAGACGGTAAGATGAGGGTTAGTGCTAGGTTTCCATTGAAGCTGAGTGTGTAGGGTAAGTTTTAGGGTTAGGATTAGGGTTAGAGTTAGGGTTAGGGTCAGGGTTAGTTTTGAGTTTAGAGTTAGGGTTACGTTTATGGTACGGTCAGGGTTAGGGGAGATTTAGTGTTACGTTTAGTTTTAGGGCTAGGGTTACAGAGAAGTTTATGTGAAGCGAGAGGGTTGGGGTTAGGGGTTTGGCTTCAGGTCAGAGTCAGGGTTAGGGTTAGGTTTAGGGTTAGGGTTACGTGTAGTGTTAGTGTTAGTTTTGCTTAGGGTTCGGGTTTGAATGAAGTGAGGGTACGCTTAGCGTTATGCTTTAGGGTGAAATTCTGGTTAAGGGTGAGGGTTCGGCTCAGGGTTAGGGTTAGAGTTAGGGTCAGTGGTTAGGGTTAGGTTTAGGGTTAAGGTTAGTTTTAGGCTAAGGATTAGGATTAGAGTTAGGGTTAAGGGTTACTGTTTCAGTTAGGTTTAGGTTAAGGTTATAATTAGGGTTAAGTTTAGGGTTAGGGTAAGAGTTAGAGTTACATTTACAGTTAAGGTGAGGGTTCTGGGTAAGTGTTACCGTTAAGGTTAGGGTTAGGGCTAGGGTTAGGGTTAGAGTTAAGGTTAAGGGTTAGGGTTAGGTTTAAGTTTATGGTAGGCTTAAAGATAGGGTTGAGGTTAGGTTAGGGTTAGGGTCAGGGTCAGGGTTAGAATTAGAATTAGGTTTAGGGCGAGGATTAGGGTCAGAGTTATTGTAAGGGTTAGGTTTCGGGTTACAGGTGGGCCAAGGTTAAGGTGAGGGTTAGGTTTATGGGGAGGGTTAGGGTTAAAGTCAGGGTGAGTTTTAGGTTAGGGATAGGGTGAAGTTTAAGATAGGGTGAGGGTTAGGGTTATGGCTAAGGTTTGGGCTTGTTTTCAGGTTAGTGTTAAGGTTATGTTCAGTGTTAGGGTTACGTTCAGGGGTTGTGTTCAGTTTTAGGGTTAGGGTTAGATTTAAGGTTAGGGTTAAGTTTAGTGTTACGTTTAGGGTTAGGGTCATGGTTGTGTTAGGCTTTGTGGTTGGGGTGAGGGTTAGTTTTAGGGTTAGGGTTGGTTAGGGTTAGGATTACCGTTATGATAAGGCGTTAGGGGTTAGAGGTGTAGTTTAGGGTTAGGGTTTGGGTGAGGGTTCCGGTTAGGCCTTGCGGTTCTAGTCATGGTTAGGTTTGGTTTAGGCTTAGGGTTAGGTGCATGATTCGGTTTCGGGTTAGTGTTAGAGTTAGGGTGAGAGTTAGTGTTAAGGTTTTTGCTAGGCTTTGGTGTTAGGGTTAGGGTTTGTGTTAGGGTTAGGTTTATCATTAGGGCTCAGGGGTTTCAGGTTAATGTTAGGGTTAGGGTTAGGGATAGCATTAGGGTTAGGGTTGTGGGATACGGTTAGGATTTAGGGTGCGGGTTACGGTTAGTTTTGCAGTTAAGGTGAGGGTTTAGGGTAATTGTTACGATTAGGGTTATAGTCAGAGTTAGGGTTTGGTTTAGGATTAGGGTTAGGTGTAGGGTAAGAATTAGGTTTAGGTCCATGTTGAGGGTTAGACTTAGTGTTCTATTTAGGGTCAGGGTTAGGGGTAGGGTTAGGATTAGGTCTAGGGTTAGGATTAGGATTATTTTAGGGTTAGGTTCAGGGCTATTGTAAGTGTTCGGTTTAGGGTTACAGATGGACTAGCGTTATTCTTAGAGTTAGGTTTAAGGTTAGGGTTTGGGTTAGGTCTAGGTTTAGGGTTAAGGTTATGGTTAGTGTTTGGATGAAGTTCAGGATAGGGTGAGGGTTATTTTTATGGTGAGGGCTAGGGTTTGGGTTTGTGTGCAGGTTAGTGTTAAGGATAGGTTTAGGGTTCGGTGAGGGTTAGGCGTTATGTCTAGGGTCAGCGTTAGGTTAGGTTTAGGGTTAGTGTGAAGTTTAGGTTAAGGGTGAGGGTTATGGTAAGGGTTAGGATTATAGACGGTGTTAGACGTTAGGTTTAGGGTGTTAGGGTTAGGTTTATGGTTAGGGTAGATTTAAGTTTAGGTTTAATATTAGGGTTAGGGTTAGATTTGGGTTACTGTTCGTATTAGGGTTAGGGTTAGGGATAAGTTTGGGGATAGCGTCAGGTTTAGGGTTGGGGATACGGTTAAGGATTAGGGTGAGGGTTAGGGTTAGGTTTACAGTTAAGGCGAGGGTTTAGGGTAATTGTTATGGTTAGGGTTAGAGTTAGAGTTAGGCTTAGGGTTAGGGTGAAGCTTCAGTTAATAGTCAGGGTTAGGCTTAAGGTTAGAGTAGGGTTAAGGTTAGTGTTCGGGTTAGGTATAGCGTTAGGGTTTGGGTAGGGGTAAGGTTAGGGTTAAGGCTAGGTTTACGGTAAAGGGTAGGGCTAGCTTAGGGTTAGATTTAGAGTTGGAGTTAGTGCTAGGTTTTAGGATGATGGTTATGGTCAGGTTTAGAGTTGTTGTTAGGGTTAGGGTAGAGTTAAGGTTAGGGTTAATTTAGGGTTAGAGAAAGGGTTAGGTTTAGGTCTGGGTTAGGTGTAGGATGCGGGGTAGGGTTAGGGTTAGGGGTTCATGGGAGGGTTAGTGTTAAGTTTCCATTAAGCTGATGTTTTAGGGTGTTACTGTTAGGGCTAGGGTTAGCATTAGGTTTAGGGTCAGGGCTAGAGTTAGGGGATAGTTAAGGCTTAGCTTTACTTTCAGGGTTAGGGTTAGCCTTAGGTTTAGGGTGAAGTTTAGGTTAAGGATGAGGGTTAGGGTTAGGGTTAGGCATTTGGGTTAAGGTTAGGGTTAGGTTTAGGATTAGGCTTAGGGTTAGGGTTAGGTGTTTGGGTTAATGTTAGGGTCAGGTTTAGGGTTCGGCTTAGGGTTAGGGCTACAGCTGGGGTAAAGTTTAATTGAAGGGTGAGGGTTGAGCTTAGGGTTAGCGTTAGGGGTTAGGGTTAGAGCTTAGGTTAGGATTAAGTGTAGGGTTAAGGTTAGGTTTAGATTTAGGGTTAGGGTTAGTGTTAGGGTTAAGTCGTGTTTAGGTTTAGGGCTAGGTGAAGGTTATAGATAGGGTTAGGTTAAGGGTTGAGGTTAGGTTTAGACGGTAAGATGAGGGTTAGTGCTAGGTTTCCATTGAAGCTGAGTGTGTAGGGTAAGTTTTAGGGTTAGGATTAGGGTTAGAGTTAGGGTTAGGGTCAGGGTTAGTTTTGAGTTTAGAGTTAGGGTTACGTTTATGGTACGGTCAGGGTTAGGGGAGATTTAGTGTTACGTTTAGTTTTAGGGCTAGGGTTACAGAGAAGTTTATGTGAAGCGAGAGGGTTGGGGTTAGGGGTTTGGGTTCAGGTCAGAGTCAGGGTTAGGGTTAGGTTTAGGGTTAGGGTTACGTGTAGTGTTAGTGTTAGTTTTGCTTAGGGTTCGGGTTTGAATGAAGTGAGGGTACGCTTAGCGTTATGCTTTAGGGTGAAATTCTGGTTAAGGGTGAGGGTTCGGCTCAGGGTTAGGGTTAGAGTTAGGGTCAGTGGTTAGGGTTAGGTTTAGGGTTAAGGTTAGTTTTAGGCTAAGGATTAGGATTAGAGTTAGGGTTAAGGGTTACTGTTTCAGTTAGGTTTAGGTTAAGGTTATAATTAGGGTTAAGTTTAGGGTTAGGGTAAGAGTTAGAGTTACATTTACAGTTAAGGTGAGGGTTCTGGGTAAGTGTTACCGTTAAGGTTAGGGTTAGGGCTAGGGTTAGGGTTAGAGTTAAGGTTAAGGGTTAGGGTTAGGTTTAAGTTTATGGTAGGCTTAAAGATAGGGTTGAGGTTAGGTTAGGGTTAGGGTCAGGGTCAGGGTTAGAATTAGAATTAGGTTTAGGGCGAGGATTAGGGTCAGAGTTATTGTAAGGGTTAGGTTTCGGGTTACAGGTGGGCCAAGGTTAAGGTGAGGGTTAGGTTTATGGGGAGGGTTAGGGTTAAAGTCAGGGTGAGTTTTAGGTTAGGGATAGGGTGAAGTTTAAGATAGGGTGAGGGTTAGGGTTATGGCTAAGGTTTGGGCTTGTTTTCAGGTTAGTGTTAAGGTTATGTTCAGTGTTAGGGTTACGTTCAGGGGTTGTGTTCAGTTTTAGGGTTAGGGTTAGATTTAAGGTTAGGGTTAAGTTTAGTGTTACGTTTAGGGTTAGGGTCATGGTTGTGTTAGGCTTTGTGGTTGGGGTGAGGGTTAGTTTTAGGGTTAGGGTTCGTTAGGGTTAGGATTACCGTTATGATAAGGCGTTAGGGGTTAGAGGTGTAGTTTAGGGTTAGGGTTTGGGTGAGGGTTCCGGTTAGGCCTTGCGGTTCTAGTCATGGTTAGGTTTGGTTTAGGCTTAGGGTTAGGTGCATGATTCGGTTTCGGGTTAGTGTTAGAGTTAGGGTGAGAGTTAGTGTTAAGGTTTTTGCTAGGCTTTGGTGTTAGGGTTAGGGTTTGTGTTAGGGTTAGGTTTATCATTAGGGCTCAGGGGTTTCAGGTTAATGTTAGGGTTAGGGTTAGGGATAGCATTAGGGTTAGGGTTGTGGGATACGGTTAGGATTTAGGGTGCGGGTTACGGTTAGTTTTGCAGTTAAGGTGAGGGTTTAGGGTAATTGTTACGATTAGGGTTATAGTCAGAGTTAGGGTTTGGTTTAGGATTAGGGTTAGGTGTAGGGTAAGAATTAGGTTTAGGTCCATGTTGAGGGTTAGACTTAGTGTTCTATTTAGGGTCAGGGTTAGGGGTAGGGTTAGGATTAGGTCTAGGGTTAGGATTAGGATTATTTTAGGGTTAGGTTCAGGGCTATTGTAAGTGTTCGGTTTAGGGTTACAGATGGACTAGCGTTATTCTTAGAGTTAGGTTTAAGGTTAGGGTTTGGGTTAGGTCTAGGTTTAGGGTTAAGGTTATGGTTAGTGTTTGGATGAAGTTCAGGATAGGGTGAGGGTTATTTTTATGGTGAGGGCTAGGGTTTGGGTTTGTGTGCAGGTTAGTGTTAAGGATAGGTTTAGGGTTCGGTGAGGGTTAGGCGTTATGTCTAGGGTCAGCGTTAGGTTAGGTTTAGGGTTAGTGTGAAGTTTAGGTTAAGGGTGAGGGTTATGGTAAGGGTTAGGATTATAGACGGTGTTAGACGTTAGGTTTAGGGTGTTAGGGTTAGGTTTATGGTTAGGGTAGATTTAAGTTTAGGTTTAATATTAGGGTTAGGGTTAGATTTGGGTTACTGTTCGTATTAGGGTTAGGGTTAGGGATAAGTTTGGGGATAGCGTCAGGTTTAGGGTTGGGGATACGGTTAAGGATTAGGGTGAGGGTTAGGGTTAGGTTTACAGTTAAGGCGAGGGTTTAGGGTAATTGTTATGGTTAGGGTTAGAGTTAGAGTTAGGCTTAGGGTTAGGGTGAAGCTTCAGTTAATAGTCAGGGTTAGGCTTAAGGTTAGAGTAGGGTTAAGGTTAGTGTTCGGGTTAGGTATAGCGTTAGGGTTTGGGTAGGGGTAAGGTTAGGGTTAAGGCTAGGTTTACGGTAAAGGGTAGGGCTAGCTTAGGGTTAGATTTAGAGTTGGAGTTAGTGCTAGGTTTTAGGATGATGGTTATGGTCAGGTTTAGAGTTGTTGTTAGGGTTAGGGTAGAGTTAAGGTTAGGGTTAATTTAGGGTTAGAGAAAGGGTTAGGTTTAGGTCTGGGTTAGGTGTAGGATGCGGGGTAGGGTTAGGGTTAGGGGTTCATGGGAGGGTTAGTGTTAAGTTTCCATTAAGCTGATGTTTTAGGGTGTTACTGTTAGGGCTAGGGTTAGCCTTAGGTTTAGGGTCAGGGCTAGAGTTAGGGGATAGTTAAGGCTTAGCTTTACTTTCAGGGTTAGGGTTAGCCTTAGGTTTAGGGTGAAGTTTAGGTTAAGGATGAGGGTTAGGGTTAGGGTTAGGCATTTGGGTTAAGGTTAGGGTTAGGTTTAGGATTAGGCTTAGGGTTAGGGTTAGGTGTTTGGGTTAATGTTAGGGTCAGGTTTAGGGTTCGGCTTAGGGTTAGGGCTACAGCTGGGGTAAAGTTTAATTGAAGGGTGAGGGTTGAGCTTAGGGTTAGCGTTAGGGGTTAGGGTTAGAGCTTAGGTTAGGATTAAGTGTAGGGTTAAGGTTAGGTTTAGATTTAGGGTTAGGGTTAGTGTTAGGGTTAAGTCATGTTTAGGTTTAGGGCTAGGTGAAGGTTATAGATAGGGTTAGGTTAAGGGTTGAGGTTAGGTTTAGATGGTAAGATGAGGGTTAGTGCTAGGTTTCCATTGAAGCTGAGTGTGTAGGGTAAGTTTTAGGGTTAGGATTAGGGTTAGAGTTAGGGTTAGGGTCAGGGTTAGTTTTGAGTTTAGAGTTAGGGTTACGTTTATGGTACGGTCAGGGTTAGGGGAGATTTAGTGTTACGTTTAGTTTTAGGGCTAGGGTTACAGAGAAGTTTATGTGAAGCGAGAGGGTTGGGGTTAGGGGTTTGGGTTCAGGTCAGAGTCAGGGTTAGGGTTAGGTTTAGGGTTAGGGTTACGTGTAGTGTTAGTGTTAGTTTTGCTTAGGGTTCGGGTTTGAATGAAGTGAGGGTACGCTTAGCGTTATGCTTTAGGGTGAAATTCTGGTTAAGGGTGAGGGTTCGGCTCAGGGTTAGGGTTAGAGTTAGGGTCAGTGGTTAGGGTTAGGTTTAGGGTTAAGGTTAGTTTTAGGCTAAGGATTAGGATTAGAGTTAGGGTTAAGGGTTACTGTTTCAGTTAGGTTTAGGTTAAGGTTATAATTAGGGTTAAGTTTAGGGTTAGGGTAAGAGTTAGAGTTACATTTACAGTTAAGGTGAGGGTTCTGGGTAAGTGTTACCGTTAAGGTTAGGGTTAGGGCTAGGGTTAGGGTTAGAGTTAAGGTTAAGGGTTAGGGTTAGGTTTAAGTTTATGGTAGGCTTAAAGATAGGGTTGAGGTTAGGTTAGGGTTAGGGTCAGGGTCAGGGTTAGAATTAGAATTAGGTTTAGGGCGAGGATTAGGGTCAGAGTTATTGTAAGGGTTAGGTTTCGGGTTACAGGTGGGCCAAGGTTAAGGTGAGGGTTAGGTTTATGGGGAGGGTTAGGGTTAAAGTCAGGGTGAGTTTTAGGTTAGGGATAGGGTGAAGTTTAAGATAGGGTGAGGGTTAGGGTTATGGCTAAGGTTTGGGCTTGTTTTCAGGTTAGTGTTAAGGTTATGTTCAGTGTTAGGGTTACGTTCAGGGGTTGTGTTCAGTTTTAGGGTTAGGGTTAGATTTAAGGTTAGGGTTAAGTTTAGTGTTACGTTTAGGGTTAGGGTCATGGTTGTGTTAGGCTTTGTGGTTGGGGTGAGGGTTAGTTTTAGGGTTAGGGTTGGTTAGGGTTAGGATTACCGTTATGATAAGGCGTTAGGGGTTAGAGGTGTAGTTTAGGGTTAGGGTTTGGGTGAGGGTTCCGGTTAGGCCTTGCGGTTCTAGTCATGGTTAGGTTTGGTTTAGGCTTAGGGTTAGGTGCATGATTCGGTTTCGGGTTAGTGTTAGAGTTAGGGTGAGAGTTAGTGTTAAGGTTTTTGCTAGGCTTTGGTGTTAGGGTTAGGGTTTGTGTTAGGGTTAGGTTTATCATTAGGGCTCAGGGGTTTCAGGTTAATGTTAGGGTTAGGGTTAGGGATAGCATTAGGGTTAGGGTTGTGGGATACGGTTAGGATTTAGGGTGCGGGTTACGGTTAGTTTTGCAGTTAAGGTGAGGGTTTAGGGTAATTGTTACGATTAGGGTTATAGTCAGAGTTAGGGTTTGGTTTAGGATTAGGGTTAGGTGTAGGGTAAGAATTAGGTTTAGGTCCATGTTGAGGGTTAGACTTAGTGTTCTATTTAGGGTCAGGGTTAGGGGTAGGGTTAGGATTAGGTCTAGGGTTAGGATTAGGATTATTTTAGGGTTAGGTTCAGGGCTATTGTAAGTGTTCGGTTTAGGGTTACAGATGGACTAGCATTATTCTTAGAGTTAGGTTTAAGGTTAGGGTTTGGGTTAGGTCTAGGTTTAGGGTTAAGGTTATGGTTAGTGTTTGGATGAAGTTCAGGATAGGGTGAGGGTTATTTTTATGGTGAGGGCTAGGGTTTGGGTTTGTGTGCAGGTTAGTGTTAAGGATAGGTTTAGGGTTCGGTGAGGGTTAGGCGTTATGTCTAGGGTCAGCGTTAGGTTAGGTTTAGGGTTAGTGTGAAGTTTAGGTTAAGGGTGAGGGTTATGGTAAGGGTTAGGATTATAGACGGTGTTAGACGTTAGGTTTAGGGTGTTAGGGTTAGGTTTATGGTTAGGGTAGATTTAAGTTTAGGTTTAATATTAGGGTTAGGGTTAGATTTGGGTTACTGTTCGTATTAGGGTTAGGGTTAGGGATAAGTTTGGGGATAGCGTCAGGTTTAGGGTTGGGGATACGGTTAAGGATTAGGGTGAGGGTTAGGGTTAGGTTTACAGTTAAGGCGAGGGTTTAGGGTAATTGTTATGGTTAGGGTTAGAGTTAGAGTTAGGCTTAGGGTTAGGGTGAAGCTTCAGTTAATAGTCAGGGTTAGGCTTAAGGTTAGAGTAGGGTTAAGGTTAGTGTTCGGGTTCGGTATAGCGTTAGGGTTTGGGTAGGGGTAAGGTTAGGGTTAAGGCTAGGTTTACGGTAAAGGGTAGGGCTAGCTTAGGGTTAGATTTAGAGTTGGAGTTAGTGCTAGGGTTTAGGATGATGGTTATGGTCAGGTTCAGAGTTGTTGTTAGGGTTAGGGTAGAGTTAAGGTTAGGGTTAATTTAGGGTTAGAGAAAGGGTTAGGTTTAGGTCTGGGTTAGGTGTAGGATGCGGGGTAGGGTTAGGGTTAGGGGTTCATGGGAGGGTTAGTGTTAAGTTTACATTAAGCTGATGTTTTAGGGTGTTACTGTTAGGGCTAGGGTTAGCATTAGGTTTAGGGTCAGGGCTAGAGTTAGGGGATAGTTAAGGGTTAGCTTTACTTTCAGGGTTAGGGTTAGCCTTAGGTTTAGGGTGAAGTTTAGGTTAAGGATGAGGGTTAGGGTTAGGGTTAGGCATTTGGGTTAAGGTTAGGGTTAGGTTTAGGATTAGGCTTAGGGTTAGGGTTAGGTGTTTGGGTTAATGTTAGGGTCAGGTTTAGGGTTCGGCTTAGGGTTAGGGCTACAGCTGGGGTAAAGTTTAATTGAAGGGTGAGGGTTGAGCTTAGGGTTAGCGTTAGGGGTTAGGGTTAGAGCTTAGGTTAGGATTAAGTGTAGGGTTAAGGTTAGGTTTAGATTTAGGGTTAGGGTTAGTGTTAGGGTTAAGTCATGTTTAGGTTTAGGGCTAGGTGAAGGTTATAGATAGGGTTAGGTTAAGGGTTGAGGTTAGGTTTAGATGGTAAGATGAGGGTTAGTGCTAGGTTTCCATTGAAGCTGAGTGTGTAGGGTAAGTTTTAGGGTTAGGATTAGGGTTAGAGTTAGGGTTAGGGTCAGGGTTAGTTTTGAGTTTAGAGTTAGGGTTACGTTTATGGTACGGTCAGGGTTAGGGGAGATTTAGTGTTACGTTTAGTTTTAGGGCTAGGGTTACAGAGAAGTTTATGTGAAGCGAGAGGGTTGGGGTTAGGGGTTTGGGTTCAGGTCAGAGTCAGGGTTAGGGTTAGGTTTAGGGTTAGGGTTACGTGTAGTGTTAGTGTTAGTTTTGCTTAGGGTTCGGGTTTGAATGAAGTGAGGGTACGCTTAGCGTTATGCTTTAGGGTGAAATTCTGGTTAAGGGTGAGGGTTCGGCTCAGGGTTAGGGTTAGAGTTAGGGTCAGTGGTTAGGGTTAGGTTTAGGGTTAAGGTTAGTTTTAGGCTAAGGATTAGGATTAGAGTTAGGGTTAAGGGTTACTGTTTCAGTTAGGTTTAGGTTAAGGTTATAATTAGGGTTAAGTTTAGGGTTAGGGTAAGAGTTAGAGTTACATTTACAGTTAAGGTGAGGGTTCTGGGTAAGTGTTACCGTTAAGGTTAGGGTTAGGGCTAGGGTTAGGGTTAGAGTTAAGGTTAAGGGTTAGGGTTAGGTTTAAGTTTATGGTAGGCTTAAAGATAGGGTTGAGGTTAGGTTAGGGTTAGGGTCAGGGTCAGGGTTAGAATTAGAATTAGGTTTAGGGCGAGGATTAGGGTCAGAGTTATTGTAAGGGTTAGGTTTCGGGTTACAGGTGGGCCAAGGTTAAGGTGAGGGTTAGGTTTATGGGGAGGGTTAGGGTTAAAGTCAGGGTGAGTTTTAGGTTAGGGATAGGGTGAAGTTTAAGATAGGGTGAGGGTTAGGGTTATGGCTAAGGTTTGGGCTTGTTTTCAGGTTAGTGTTAAGGTTATGTTCAGTGTTAGGGTTACGTTCAGGGGTTGTGTTCAGTTTTAGGGTTAGGGTTAGATTTAAGGTTAGGGTTAAGTTTAGTGTTACGTTTAGGGTTAGGGTCATGGTTGTGTTAGGCTTTGTGGTTGGGGTGAGGGTTAGTTTTAGGGTTAGGGTTGGTTAGGGTTAGGATTACCGTTATGATAAGGCGTTAGGGGTTAGAGGTGTAGTTTAGGGTTAGGGTTTTTGGTGAGGGTTCCGGTTAGGCCTTGCGGTTCTAGTCATGGTTAGGTTTGGTTTAGGCTTAGGGTTAGGTGCATGATTCGGTTTCGGGTTAGTGTTAGAGTTAGGGTGAGAGTTAGTGTTAAGGTTTTTGCTAGGCTTTGGTGTTAGGGTTAGGGTTTGTGTTAGGGTTAGGTTTATCATTAGGGCTCAGGGGTTTCAGGTTAATGTTAGGGTTAGGGTTAGGGATAGCATTAGGGTTAGGGTTGTGGGATACGGTTAGGATTTAGGGTGCGGGTTACGGTTAGTTTTGCAGTTAAGGTGAGGGTTTAGGGTAATTGTTACGATTAGGGTTATAGTCAGAGTTAGGGTTTGGTTTAGGATTAGGGTTAGGTGTAGGGTAAGAATTAGGTTTAGGTCCATGTTGAGGGTTAGACTTAGTGTTCTATTTAGGGTCAGGGTTAGGGGTAGGGTTAGGATTAGGTCTAGAGTTAGGATTAGGATTATTTTAGGGTTAGGTTCAGGGCTATTGTAAGTGTTCGGTTTAGGGTTACAGATGGACTAGCATTATTCTTAGAGTTAGGTTTAAGGTTAGGGTTTGGGTTAGGTCTAGGTTTAGGGTTAAGGTTATGGTTAGTGTTTGGATGAAGTTCAGGATAGGGTGAGGGTTATTTTTATGGTGAGGGCTAGGGTTTGGGTTTGTGTGCAGGTTAGTGTTAAGGATAGGTTTAGGGTTCGGTGAGGGTTAGGCGTTATGTCTAGGGTCAGCGTTAGGTTAGGTTTAGGGTTAGTGTGAAGTTTAGGTTAAGGGTGAGGGTTATGGTAAGGGTTAGGATTATAGACGGTGTTAGACGTTAGGTTTAGGGTGTTAGGGTTAGGTTTATGGTTAGGGTAGATTTAAGTTTAGGTTTAATATTAGGGTTAGGGTTAGATTTGGGTTACTGTTCGTATTAGGGTTAGGGTTAGGGATAAGTTTGGGGATAGCGTCAGGTTTAGGGTTGGGGATACGGTTAAGGATTAGGGTGAGGGTTAGGGTTAGGTTTACAGTTAAGGCGAGGGTTTAGGGTAATTGTTATGGTTAGGGTTAGAGTTAGAGTTAGGCTTAGGGTTAGGGTGAAGCTTCAGTTAATAGTCAGGGTTAGGCTTAAGGTTAGAGTAGGGTTAAGGTTAGTGTTCGGGTTAGGTATAGCGTTAGGGTTTGGGTAGGGGTAAGGTTAGGGTTAAGGCTAGGTTTACGGTAAAGGGTAGGGCTAGCTTAGGGTTAGATTTAGAGTTGGAGTTAGTGCTAGGGTTTAGGATGATGGTTATGGTCAGGTTCAGAGTTGTTAGGGTTAGGGTAGAGTTAAGGTTAGGGTTGATTTAGGGTTAGAGAAAGGGTTAGGTTTAGGTCTGGGTTAGGTGTAGGATGCGGGGTAGGGTTAGGGTTAGGGGTTCATGGGAGGGTTAGTGTTAAGTTTCCATTAAGCTGATGTTTTAGGGTGTTACTGTTAGGGCTAGGGTTAGCATTAGGTTTAGGGTCAGGGCTAGAGTTAGGGGATAGTTAAGGCTTAGCTTTACTTTCAGGGTTAGGGTTAGCCTTAGGTTTAGGGTGAAGTTTAGGTTAAGGATGAGGGTTAGGGTTAGGGTTAGGCATTTGGGCTAAGGTTAGGGTTAGGTTTAGGATTAGGCTTAGGGTTAGGGTTAGGTGTTTGGGTTAATGTTAGGGTCAGGTTTAGGGTTCGGCTTAGGGTTAGGGCTACAGCTGGGGTAAAGTTTAATTGAAGGGTGAGGGTTGAGCTTAGGGTTAGCGTTAGGGGTTAGGGTTAGAGCTTAGGTTAGGATTAAGTGTAGGGTTAAGGTTAGGTTTAGATTTAGGGTTAGGGTTAGTGTTAGGGTTAAGTCATGTTTAGGTTTAGGGCTAGGTGAAGGTTATAGATAGGGTTAGGTTAAGGGTTGAGGTTAGGTTTAGATGGTAAGATGAGGGTTAGTGCTAGGTTTCCATTGAAGCTGAGTGTGTAGGGTAAGTTTTAGGGTTAGGATTAGGGTTAGAGTTAGGGTTAGGGTCAGGGTTAGTTTTGAGTTTAGAGTTAGGGTTACGTTTATGGTACGGTCAGGGTTAGGGGAGATTTAGTGTTACGTTTAGTTTTAGGGCTAGGGTTACAGAGAAGTTTATGTGAAGCGAGAGGGTTGGGGTTAGGGGTTTGGGTTCAGGTCAGAGTCAGGGTTAGGGTTAGGTTTAGGGTTAGGGTTACGTGTAGTGTTAGTGTTAGTTTTGCTTAGGGTTCGGGTTTGAATCAAGTGAGGGTACGCTTAGCGTTATGCTTTAGGGTGAAATTCTGGTTAAGGGTGAGGGTTCGGCTCAGGGTTAGGGTTAGAGTTAGGGTCAGTGGTTAGGGTTAGGTTTAGGGTTAAGGTTAGTTTTAGGCTAAGGATTAGGATTAGAGTTAGGGTTAAGGGTTACTGTTTCAGTTAGGTTTAGGTTAAGGTTATAATTAGGGTTAAGTTTAGGGTTAGGGTAAGAGTTAGAGTTACATTTACAGTTAAGGTGAGGGTTCTGGGTAAGTGTTACCGTTCAGGTTAGGGTTAGGGCTAGGGTTAGGGTTAGAGTTAAGGTTAAGGGTTAGGGTTAGGTTTAAGTTTATGGTAGGCTTAAAGATAGGGTTGAGGTTAGGTTAGGGTTAGGGTCAGGGTCAGGGTTAGAATTAGAATTAGGTTTAGGGCGAGGATTAGGGTCAGAGTTATTGTAAGGGTTAGGTTTCGGGTTACAGGTGGGCCAAGGTTAAGGTGAGGGTTAGGTTTATGGGGAGGGTTAGGGTTAAAGTCAGGGTGAGTTTTAGGTTAGGGATAGGGTGAAGTTTAAGATAGGGTGAGGGTTAGGGTTATGGCTAAGGTTTGGGCTTGTTTTCAGGTTAGTGTTAAGGTTATGTTCAGGGTTAGGGTTACGTTCAGGGGTTGTGTTCAGTTTTAGGGTTAGGGTTAGATTTAAGGTTAGGGTTAAGTTTAGTGTTACGTTTAGGGTTAGGGTCATGGTTGTGTTAGGCTTTGTGGTTGGGGTGAGGGTTAGTTTTAGGGTTAGGGTTGGTTAGGGTTAGGATTACCGTTATGATAAGGCGTTAGGGGTTAGAGGTGTAGTTTAGGGTTAGGGTTTGGGTGAGGGTTCCGGTTAGGCCTTGCGGTTCTGGTCATGGTTAGGTTTGGTTTAGGCTTAGGGTTAGGTGCATGATTCGGTTTCGGGTTAGTGTTAGAGTTAGGGTGAGAGTTAGTGTTAAGGTTTTTGCTAGGCTTTGGTGTTAGGGTTAGGGTTTGTGTTAGGGTTAGGTTTATCATTAGGGCTCAGGGGTTTCAGGTTAATGTTAGGGTTAGGGTTAGGGATAGCATTAGGGTTAGGGTTGTGGGATACGGTTAGGATTTAGGGTGCGGGTTACGGTTAGTTTTCCAGTTAAGGTGAGGGTTTAGGGTAATTGTTACGATTAGGGTTATAGTCAGAGTTAGGGTTTGGTTTAGGATTAGGGTTAGGTGTAGGGTAAGAATTAGGTTTAGGTCCATGTTGAGGGTTAGACTTAGTGTTCTATTTAGGGTCAGGGTTAGGGGTAGGGTTAGGATTAGGTCTAGGGTTAGGATTAGGATTATTTTAGGGTTAGGTTCAGGGCTATTGTAAGTGTTCGGTTTAGGGTTACAGATGGACTAGCGTTATTCTTAGAGTTAGGTTTAAGGTTAGGGTTTGGGTTAGGTCTAGGTTTAGGGTTAAGGTTATGGTTAGTGTTTGGATGAAGTTCAGGATAGGGTGAGGGTTATTTTTATGGTGAGGGCTAGGGTTTGGGTTTGTGTGCAGGTTAGTGTTAAGGATAGGTTTAGGGTTCGGTGAGGGTTAGGCGTTATGTCTAGGGTCAGCGTTAGGTTAGGTTTAGGGTTAGTGTGAAGTTTAGGTTAAGGGTGAGGGTTATGGTAAGGGTTAGGATTATAGACGGTGTTAGACGTTAGGTTTAGGGTGTTAGGGTGAGGTTTATGGTTAGGGTAGATTTAAGTTTAGGTTTAATATTAGGGTTAGGGTTAGATTTGGGTTACTGTTCGTATTAGGGTTAGGGTTAGGGATAAGTTTGGGGATAGCGTTAGGTTTAGGGTTGGGATACGGTTAAGGATTAGGGTGAGGGTTAGGGTTAGGTTTACAGTTAAGGCGAGGGTTTAGGGTAATTGTTATGGTTAGGGTTAGAGTTAGAGTTAGGCTTAGGGTTAGGGTGAAGTTTCAGTTAATAGTCAGGGTTAGGCTTAAGGTTAGAGTAGGGTTAAGGTTAGTGTTCGGGTTAGGTATAACGTTAGGGTTTGGGTAGGGGTAAGGTTAGGGTTAAGGCTAGGTTTACGGTAAAGGGTAGGGCTAGCTTAGGGTTAGATTTAGAGTTGGAGTTAGTGCTAGGGTTTAGGATGATGGTTATGTTCAGGTTCAGAGTTGTTGTTAGGGTTAGGGTAGAGTTAAGGTTAGGGTTAATTTAGGGTTAGAGAAAGGGTTAGGTTTAGGTCTGGGTTAGGTGTAGGATGCGGGGTAGGGTTAGGGTTAGGGGTTCATGGGAGGGTTAGTGTTAAGTTTCCATTAAGCTGATGTTTTAGGGTGTTACTGTTAGGGCTAGGGTTAGCATTAGGTTTAGGGTCAGGGCTAGAGTTAGGGGATAGTTAAGGGTTAGCTTTACTTTCAGGGTTAGGGTTAGCCTTAGGTTTAGGGTGAAGTTTAGGTTAAGGATGAGGGTTAGGGTTAGGGTTAGGCATTTGGGTTAAGGTTAGGGTTAGGTTTAGGATTAGGCTTAGGGTTAGGGTTAGGTGTTTGGGTTAATGTTAGGGTCAGGTTTAGGGTTCGGCTTAGGGTTAGGGCTACAGCTGGGGTAAAGTTTAATTGAAGGGTGAGGGTTGAGCTTAGGGTTAGCGTTAGGGGTTAGGGTTAGAGCTTAGGTTAGGATTAAGTGTAGGGTTAAGGTTAGGTTTAGATTTAGGGTTAGGGTTAGTGTTAGGGTTAAGTCATGTTTAGGTTTAGGGCTAGGTGAAGGTTATAGATAGGGTTAGGTTAAGGGTTGAGGTTAGGTTTAGATGGTAAGATGAGGGTTAGTGCTAGGTTTCCATTGAAGCTGAGTGTGTAGGGTAAGTTTTAGGGTTAGGATTAGGGTTAGAGTTAGGGTTAGGGTCAGGGTTAGTTTTGAGTTTAGAGTTAGGGTTACGTTTATGGTACGGTCAGGGTTAGGGGAGATTTAGTGTCATGTTTAGGTTGTTTTTTTAGTTTTAGGGTTAGGCTTAGTGTGAAGTTTATTTTAATTATGAGGTTTAAGGTTAGGGGTTAGGGTTAGGTTATGTTTAGTTTTAGGTTTGGGGTTAGTGTTAGCGTTAGGGTTAGTTTTAGTTTTGGTTAGGGTTTGAATGAATTTAAGGTAGGTTTAGCGTTATGGTTAGGGTGAAATTTTGGTTAAGGTTGAGGGTTTGTTTCAGGTTTAGGGTTAGGGTTAGAGTTAGGGTGAGTGTTTAGGTTTAGGTTTAAGGTTAAGTTTAGGTTTAGGCTAATGATTAGGTTTAGAGTTAGGGTTAGGGGTTATTGTTTCGGTAAGGTTTAGGGTAGGGTTCTGTTTAGGGTTAAGTATAGTGTTAGGGTAAGAGTTAGAGTTCCATTTACAGTTGAGTGTTTTGGGTGTTACTGTTAGGGTTAGGGCTAGGGTTACAGTTAGAGTTAGGGTTAGAGGTTAGGGTTAGGTGTAAGTTTATGGTAGCCTTAACGTTAGGTTAAGGTTAGGTTAAGGTTAGGGTCAGGGTTAGGATTAGTTTTAGGGTGAGGGTTAGGGTCAGAGATATTGTAAGGGTTAGGTTTAGGGTTACAAGTGGGCCAAGGTTAAGGTTAGGGTTAGGTTTAGGGTTCAAGTTAGGGTTAGCTTTAGGTTAGGGATAGGATGAAGTTTAAGATAGGGTGAGGGTTAGGGTTATGGCTCAGGTTTGGGTTAGTTTTCGGGTTAGTGTTAAGGTTATGTTTAGGGTTAGGGTTAAGTTTATGGGTTGTGTTTAGTTTTAGGGTTAGGGTTAGATTTTAGGTTAGGGTTAAGTTTAGTGTAAACAGCTAAGGTTACGGTTTGTGTTAGGCATTGTGGTTGGGGTGAGGTTTAGGTTTAGGGTTAGGGTTGTGTATGCTTAGGATTATGGTTATGGTAAGGTGTTAGGGGTTAGAAGTGTAGTTTAGGGTTAGGGGTGGGTGAGGGTTCTGGTAAAGCATTGTGGTTCTGACCATGGTTAGGTTTGGTTTAGGGTTACGGTTAGGTTTATGATTAGGTTTCAGGTTAGTGTTCGAGTTAGAGTTAAGGTTTGGGTTAGGCTTTGGTGCTGGGGTTAGGGTTTGGGTTAGAGTTAGGGTTATTGTTAGGGCTCAGGGATTCAGGTTAGTGTTAGGGTTAGGGTTACGGATAGCATTAGGGTTAGGGTTGGGGATACGGTTAGGGGTTAGGGTGAGGGTTACGGTTACTTTTACAGTTTAGGTGAGGGTTTAGGTTAAGTGTCATCATTTGGGTTAGAGTTAGGGTTATGGTTAGGTGTAGGGCAATATTTAGGTTTAGGTGCCGGTTTAGTGTTAGAGTCAGTGTTCAATTTAGGGTCAAGGTTAGATTTAGGGTTAGGGTTAAGTTTAGGTCTAGGGTTAGGATTAGGTTTAGGGTTAGGTTCAGGGCTATTGTGAGGGTTAGGATTAGGGTTACATTTGGACTAGCATTATGGTTAGAGTTATGTTCAAGGATAGGTTTTGGGTTAGGTTTAGTTTTAGGGTTAGGGTTTGGATGAAGTTTAGGATAGGGTGAGGGTTATTTTTATGGTTTGGGCTAAAGTTTGGTTTTGTGTTCAGCTTAGTGTTAAGGTTAGGTTTAGGGTTCGGTTTTGGGTTAAGGGTTATGTTTAGAGTTTGGGTTACGCTTTGGTTTAGGGTTAGTGTGAAGTTTAGGTTAAGGGTGAGGGTTAGGATAAAGGTTAGGATTAGGTTTATGGTAAGGTGTTAGTGGTTAGAGGTGTAGTTTAGGGTTAGGATTTGGGTGAGGTTTCCGGTTAGGAATTGTGGTTCTGGTCATGGTTGGGTTTGGTTTAGGTTTATGATTAGGTTTCGGGTTAGTGTTAGAGTTAGGGTGAGAGGTAGGGTTAAGGTTTGGATTAGGCTTTGGTGTTAGGGGTTAGGGTTTGTGTTAGAATTAGGGTTATCGTTAGGGCTCAGGGGTTTCAGGTTAGTTTTAGGGTTAAGGTTAGGGATTGCATTAGGCTTAGGTTTGGGGGATACGGTTAGGGGTTAGGGTGAGGGTTACGGTTAGTTTTACAGTTAAAGTGTGGGTTTAGGATAAGTGTTATGATTAGGGTTAGAGTTGGAGTTATTTTTAGGTTTAGGGTTAGGTGTAGGGGAAGATTTAGGTTTAGGTCCAGGTTTAGGGTTAGAGTTAGTGTTCTCTTTAGGGTCAAGGGTGCAGTTAGGGTTAGGTTAGGATTAGGTCTAGGGCTAGGATTAGGTTTAGGGTTAATTTCAGGGCTATTGTAAGGGTTAGGTTTAGGGTTACAGATGGACTAGCGCTATGGTTAGAGGTAGGTTTAAGGTTAGGGTTTGGGTTAGGTTTAGGTTTAAGGTAGTGTTAGAGTTTGGATGAAGTTTAGGTTAGGGTGAGGGTTATTTTTATGGTTAGGGCTAGAGTTTGGGTTTGTGTTCAGGTTACCTTTAAGGCTAGGGTTCAGGTTAGGGTTAGGGGTTATGTTTAGGGTTAGGGTTTTGTTTTGGTTTAGGGTTAGTGTGAAGTTTAGGTTAAGGGTGAGGGTTAGGATAAGAGTTAGAATTAGGGTTAGGATTATAGTTAGTGTTAGAGGTTAGATTTAGGATGCTAACGTTAGGTTTATGGTTAGGGTTGGGTTAATGTTAGAGTTAGGGTTAGATTAGGTTTAATGTTCGTGTTTGGGTTAGGGATAGGGTGAGGGATAGCATTAGGTTTAGGGTTGGGGATACGGTTAGGGGTTAGGGTGAGGGTTGTGGTTAGGGTGTGGGTTAGGGTTAGGTTTACAGTTAAGGTGAGGGTTTAGGGTAAGTGTTATAGTTAGGGTTCGAGTTCGAGTTTGGGTTAGGTTTAGGGTGAAGTTTCAGTTAATAGTCAGGGTCAGGGTAAGGGTTAGGGTTAAGATTACAGTTAGGGTTAAGTTTAGTGTTAGGGTTAGGGTTAGGGTAGGGGTAAGGTTAGGGTTAAGGCTAGGTTTACGGTAAAGGGTAGGGCTAGGTTAGGGTTAGGTTTAGAGTTAGAGCTAGTACTAGGGTTTAGGGTAAGAGGTAGGGTCAGGTTTAGAGTTTTTGTTAGTTTTAGGGTGGAGTTAAGGTTAAGCTTAGCGTTAGGGTAAGTGTTAGGTTTAGGTCAGGGTTAAGGTTAGGATTAGGGATAGGGTTAGGGTTAGGGAAAGGGTTAGGTGTTCGTGGGAGGGTTAGTGTTAGGTTTACACTTAAGCTGATGTTTTACAGTGTTACGGTTAGGTCAGGGTTGTAGTTAGGGTTAGGATGAGATTTAGGTTTAGGGGTATATTTAGGGGATAGTTTAGGGTTAGGTTTAGTTTTAGGGTTAAGGTTAGGCTTAGGTTTATCTTGAAATTTATGTTAAGGATGAGGGTTAGGGTTAGCGTTAGGGTTAGGTGTTTGGGTTAAGGTTAGGGTTAGGTTTAGGGTTTGGGTTAGGGATAGGTGTTTCGGTTAATGTTAGGGTCAGGTTTAGGGTAAGGGTTAGGGTTCGGTTAGGATCAGGCTTAGGGTTAGGGTTAGAATTAGGGTTAGTTGTTAGGGTTAGGCTTAGGGTTAAGGTTAGGTTTAGGCTAAAGATCAGGATTTGATTTCGAGTTAGGTGTTAGTGTTTCGGTTAGGTTTAGGGTAGGGTTATATTTAGGGTTAGGTTAAGAGTTAGATTTATGTTTACAGTTAAGGTGAGGGTTTTGGGTAAGTGTTACATTTAGGGTTAGGGTTAAGTTTAGGGCTAGCGCTAGGGTTAGGTTTAGATTTCGGGTTACCGGTTAGGGTTAGGTTTAAGTTTATGGTAGGGTATAGTTAGGGTTAGGGTTAAGGTTTGGTTAGGGTTAGGGTCAGGGTTAGGATTAGGATTAGGTTTAGGTTGAGGGTTAGGGTCAGAGTTATTGTAAGGGTTAGGTTTGGGGTTACAGGTGGGCCAAGGTTAAGGTTAGGGTCAGGGTTAAAGTTAGGGTGTGCTTTAGATTAGGGATAGGGTGAAGTTTAAGATAGGGTGAGGGTTAGGGTTATGGCTAAGGTTTGCTTGAGTTTTCAGGTTAGTGTTAAGGTTATGTTTAGGGTTAGGAATAAGTTTACGGGTTGTGTTTACTTTTAGGGTTGGGGTAGATTTTAGGTTAGGGTTAAGTTCAGTGTTTCGGTTAGGGTTAGGTTTACGGTTTGTGTTAGGCATTGCGGTTGGTGTGAGGATTAGGTTTAGGATTAGGGTTGGGTAGGGTTAGGATTATGGTTATGGTAAGGTGTTAGGGATTAGAGGAGTAGTTTTGGGTTAGGGCTTGCGTGAGGGTTCCGGTTAGGCATTGTGGTTCTGGTCATGGTTAGGTTTGGTTTAGGGTTAGGGTTAGTTTTATGATTAGGTTTAGGGTTAGTGTTAGAGTTAGGGTTAGGCTTTGGTGCGAGGGGTTAGGTTTTGGGTTAGGGTTAGGGTTATCGTTAGGGCTTAGGTTTTCAGGTGAGTGTTAGGGTTAGGGTTAGGGATAGCATTAGGGTTAGCTTTTGGGGGTACGGTTACGGGTTAGGTGAGGGTTACAGTTAGTATTGCAGTTAAGGTTAGTTTTTAGGGCAAGTGTTAGGATTAGGGTTAGAGTTAGAGTTAGGGTTAGGGTTAGGTGCAGGGTAAGTTTTAGGTTTAAGTCCTGGTTTAGGGTTAGAGTTAGTGTTCTATTTAGGGTCAAGTTTAGAGTTCGGGTTAGGTTTAGGATTAGGTCTATTGTTGGGCTTAGGATTAGGGTTAGGTTCAGAGCTATTGTAAGGCTTAGGTTTAGGGTTACAGATGGACTAGCTTTACGGTTAGAGTTAGGTTTAAGGTTAGGGTTTGGGCTAGGTTTACATTTACGGTTATGGTTAGGGTTAGGATTTGGTTGAAGTTTAGCATAGGCTGAGGGTTACTTTTAGGGTTCGGGCTAGAGTTTGGGTTTGTGTTCAGGTTAGTGTTATGGTTAGATTTAGGGTCCACTTTAGGGTTAGGGGTTATGTTTAGTGTTAGGGTTAGTTTTAGGTTTAGGGTTAGTGTGAAGTTTAGGTTAAGGGTGAGAGTTAGGGTTAGGGTTAGGATTAGGGTTAGTGTTAGACGTTAGGTTTAGGGTGGTAGTTTTAGGTTTATGGTTAGGGTAGGTTTAAGTTTAGGGTGAATGTTAGGGTTAGTGTTAGATTAGGGTTACTGTTCGTGTTAGGGTTACAGTTAGGGTTAGGGATAGCATTAGGTTTAGGGTTAGGAATATAGTTAGGGGTTAGGGTGAGGGTTGGGGATATGGTGAGGGTTAGGTTTAGGTTTACAGTTAAGGTGAGGGTTTAGGGTAATTGTTATGGTTAGGGTTAGAGTTAGGGTCATGGTGAAGTTTCAGTTAGTAGTGGGGTTCAGGGTTAATGTTAGATTTAGGGTTAAGGTTAGTGTTAGGGTTAGGTTTAGGTTAGGGTTAAGGTAGCGGTCGGGTTAGGGTTAAGACTAGGTTTACGGTAAAGTGTAAGGCTAGGTTAGGGTTAGGTTTAGAGTTAGTGCTAGGGTTTAGGGTTACAGTTAGGGTTAGGGATAGCATTAGGTTTAGGGTTAGGAATATAGTTAGGGGTTAGGGTGAGGGTTGGGGATATGGTGAGGGTTAGGTTTAGGTTTACAGTTAAGGTGAGGGTTTAGGGTAATTGTTATGGTTAGGGTTAGAGTTAGGGTCATGGTGAAGTTTCAGTTAGTAGTGGGGTTCAGGGTTAATGTTAGATTTAGGGTTAAGGTTAGTGTTAGGGTTAGGTTTAGGTTAGGGTTAAGGTAGCGGTCGGGTTAGGGTTAAGACTAGGTTTACGGTAAAGTGTAAGGCTAGGTTAGGGTTAGGTTTAGAGTTAGTGCTAGGGTTTAGGGTTAGGGTTAAGGTCAGGTTTAGAGTTATTGTTAGGTTTACGGTTAAGGTTAGGGTAGAGTTAAGGTTAAGGTTAAGTTTAAGGTTAGGGTAAGAGTTAGGTTTACGTCAGGTTTAGGGTTAGGATGAGGGATAGGGTTAGGGTTAGGGAAAGGGTTAGGGTTAGGGTTTCGTGTGAGGATTAGTGTTATGTTTACATTAAGCTGATGTTTTTGGGTGTTACAGTAAGGTTTAGGGTTAGAGTTAGGTTAGGTTTAGAGTTAGGGCTAGAGTATGGTGATAGTGCTTTAGGCTTAGGTTTAGGGTGGAATTTAGGTTAAGGATGAGGGTTAGGGTTGGGGTAGGTGTTTGGATTAATGTTAGGGTCAGGTTTAGGGTTTTGGTTTAGAGTTCAGGTTAGAGTCAGGGTTAGGGTTAGATTTAGGTTTAGGGTTAGGGTTAGGTTTAGTGTTAGTTTAGCTTAGGGTTAGGGTTTGAATGAAGTTAGGGTAGGTTTAGGGTTATGGTTAGGTTGAAATTTTGGTTAAGTGTGAGGGTTTGGTTTCGGGTTAGGGTTAGAGTTAGGGTTAGTGGTTAAGGTTAGGTTTAGGGTTAAGGTTAGGTTTAGGCTAAGCATTAGGGTTAGAGTTAGGGTTAGTGGTTAGTGTTTCAGTTAGGTTTAGGATAGGGTTATAATTAGGGTTAAGTTTAGGGTTACGGTAAGAGTTAGATTTACCTTTACAGTTAAGGTGAGGGTTTAGGGTAAGTGTTATAGTTAGGGTTCCAGTTAGAGTTTGGGTTAGGTTTAGGGTGAAGTTTCAGTTAATAGTCAGGGTCAGGGTAAGCGTTAGGGTTAAGATTACAGTTAGGGTTAAGTTTAGTGTTAGGGTTAGGGTTAGGGGAGGGGTAAGGTTAGGGTTAAGGCGAGGTTTACGGTAAAGTGTAGGGGTAGGTTAGGGTTAGGTTTAGAGTTAGAGCTAGTACTAGGGTTTAGGGTAAGAGGTAGGGTCAGGTTTAGAGTTTTTGTTAGTTTTAGGGTGGAGTTAAGGTTAAGCTTAGCGTTAGGGTAAGTGTTAGGTTTAGGTCAGGGTTAAGGTTAGGATTAGGGATAGGGTTAGGGTTAGGGAAAGGGTTAGGTGTTCGTGGGAGGGTTAGTGTTAGGTTTACACTTAAGCTGATGTTTTGCAGTGTCACGGTTAGGTCAGGGTTGTAGTTAGGGTTAGGATGAGGTTTAGGTTTAGGGCTATATTTAGGGGATAGTTTAGGGTTAGGTTTAGATTTAGGGTTAAGGTTAGGCTTAGGTTTACCTTGAAATTTATGTTAAGGATGAGGGTTAGGGTTAGCGTTAGGGTTAGGTGTTTGGGTTAAGGTTAGGGTTAGGTTTAGGGTTTGGGTTAGGGTTAGGTGTTTCGGTTAATGTTAGGGTCAGGTTTAGGGTAAGGGTTAGGGTTCGGTTTAGGATCAGGCTTAGGGTTCGGGTTAGAATTAGGGTTAGTGGTTAGGGTTAGGCTTAGGGTTAAGGTTAGGTTTAGGCTAAAGATCAGGATTTGATTCCGAGTTAGGTGTTAGTGTTTCGGTTAGGTTTAGGGTAGGGTTATATTTAGGGTTAGGTTAAGAGTTAGATTTATGTTTACAGTTAAGGTGAGGGTTTTGGGTAAGTGTTACATTTAGGTTTAGGGTTAGGGTTAGGTTTAGGGCTAGGGCTAGGGTTAGGCTTAGATTTCGGGTTACCGGTTAGGGTTAGGTTTAAGTTTATGGTAGGGTAAATTTAGGGTTAAGGTTTGGTTAGGGTTAGGGTCAGGGTTAGGATTAGGATTAGGTTTAGGGTGAGGGTTAGGGTCAGAGTTATTGTAAGGGTTAGGTTTGGGGTTACAGGTGGGCCAAGGTTAAGGTTAGGGTCAGGGTTAAAGTTAGGGTGTGCTTTAGATTAGGGATAGGGTGAAGTTTAAGATAGGGTGAGGGTTAGGGTTATGGCTAAGGTTTGCTTGAGTTTTCAGGTTAGTGTTAAGGTTATGTTTAGGGTTAGGAATAAGTTTATGGGTTCTGTTTACTTTTAGGGTTAGGGGTAGATTTTAGGTTAGGGTTAAGTTCAGTGTTACGGTTAGGGTTAGGTTTACGGTTTGTGTTAGGCATTGTGGTTGGTGTGAGGATTAGGTTTAGGATTAGGGTTGGGTAGGGTTAGGATTCTGGTTATGGTAAGGTGTTAGGGATTAGAGGAGTAGTTTTGGGTTAGGGCTTGGGTGAGGCTTCCGGTTAGGCATTGTGGTTCTGGTCATGCTTAGGTTTGGTTTAGGGTTAGGGTTAGTTTTATGATTAGGTTTAGGGTTAGTGTTAGAGTTAGGGTTAGGCTTTGGTGCGAGGGGTTAGGTTTTGGGTTAGGGTTAGGGTTATCGTTAGGGCTTAGGTTTTCAGGTGAGTGTTAGGGTTAGGGTTAGGGATAGCATTAGGGTTAGCTTTGGGGGTACGGTTAGGGGTTAGGTGAGGGTTACAGTTAGTATTGCAGTTAAGGTTAGTTTTTAGGGCAAGTGTTAGGATTAGGGTTAGAGTTAGAGTTAGGGTTAGGTGCAGGGTAAGTTTTAGGTTTAAGTCCTGGTTTAGGGTTAGAGTTAGTGTTCTATTTAGGGTCAAGTTTAGAGTTCGGGTTAGGTTTAGGATTAGGTCTATTGTTGGGCTTAGGATTAGGGTTAGGTTCAGAGCTATTGTAAGGCTTAGGTTTAGGGTTACAGATGGACTAGCTTTACGGTTAGAGTTAGGTTTAAGGTTAGGGTTTGGGCTAGGTTTACGTTTACGGTTATGGTTAGGGTTAGGATTTGGTTGAAGTTTAGCATAGGCTGAGGGTTACTTTTAGGGTTCGGGCTAGAGTTTGGGTTTGTGTTCAGGTTAGTGTTATGGTTAGATTAAGGTCCAGTTTAGGGTTAGGGGTTATGTTTAGTGTTAGGGTTAGTTTTAGGTTTAGGGTTAGTGTGAAGTTTAGGTTAAGGGTGAGAGTTAGGGTTAGGGTTAGGATTAGGGTTAGTGTTAGACGTTAGGTTTAGGGTGGTAGTTTTAGGTTTATGGTTAGGGTAGGTTTAAGTTTAGGGTTAATGTTAGGGTTAGTGTTAGATTAGGGTTACTGTTCGTGTTAGGGTTACAGTTAGGGTTAGGGATAGCATTAGGTTTAGGGTTAGGAATATAGTTAGGGGTTAGGGTGAGGGTTGGGGATATGGTGAGGGTTAGGTTTAGGTTTACAGTTAAGGTGAGGGTTTAGGGTAATTGTTATGGTTAGGGTTAGAGTTAGGGTCATGGTGAAGATTCAGTTAATAGTGGGGTTCAGGGTTAATGTTAGATTTAGGGTTAAGGTTAGTGTTAGGGTTAGGTTTAGGTTAGGGTTAAGGTAGCGGTCAGGTTAGGGTTAAGACTAGGTTTACGGTAAAGTGTAAGGCTAGGTTAGGATTAGGTTTAGAGTTAGTGCTAGGGTTTAGGGTTAGGGTTAAGGTAAGGTTTGGAGTTATTGTTAGGTTTACGGTTAAGGTTAGGGTAGAGTTAAGGTTAAGGTTAAGTTTAAGGTTAGGGTAAGAGTTAGGTTAACGTCAGGTTTAGGGTTAGGATGAGGGATAGGGTTAGGGAAAGGGTTAGGGTTTCGTGTGAGGATTAGTGTTATGTTTATATTAAGCTGATGTTTTTGGGTGTTACAGTAAGGTTTAGGGTTAGAGTTAGGTTAGGTTTAGAGTTAGGGCTAGAGTATGGTGATAGTGCTTTAGGCTTAGGTTTAGGGTGGAATTTAGGTTAAGGATGAGGGTTAGGGTTGGGGTAGGTGTTTGGATTAATGTTAGGGTCAGGTTTAGGGTTTTGGTTTAGAGTTCAGGTTAGAGTCAGGGTTAGGGTTAGATTTAGGTTTAGGGTTAGGGTTAGGTTTAGTGTTAGTTTAGCTTAGGGTTAGGGTTTGAATGAAGTTAGGGTAGGTTTAGGGTTATGGTTAGGTTGAAATTTTGGTTAAGTGTGAGGGTTTGGTTTCGGGTTAGGGTTAGAGTTAGGGTTAGTGGTTAAGGATAGGTTTAGGGTTAAGGTTAGGTTTAGGCTAAGCATTAGGGTTAGAGTTAGGGTTAGTGGTTAGTGTTTCAGTTAGGTTTAGGATAGGGTTATAATTAGGGTTAAGTTTAGGGTTACGGTAAGAGTTAGATTTACCTTTACACTTAAGGTGAGGGTTTAGGGTAAGTGTTATAGTTAGGGTTCCAGTTAGAGTTTGGGTTAGGTTTAGGGTGAAGTTTCAGTTAATAGTCAGGGTCAGGGTAAGCGTTAGGGTTAAGATTACAGTTAGGGCTAAGTTTAGTGTTAGGGTTAGGGTTAGGGGAGGGGTAAGGTTAGGGTTAAGGCGAGGTTTACGGTAAAGGGTAGGGCTAGGTTAGGGTTAGGTTTAGAGTTAGAGCTAGTACTAGGGTTTAGGGTAAGAGGTAGGGTCAGGTTTAGAGTTTTTGTTAGTTTTAGGGTGGAGTTAAGGTTAAGCTTAGCGTTAGGGTAAGTGTTAGGTTTAGGTCAGGGTTAAGGTTAGGATTAGGGATAGGGTTAGGGTTAGGGAAAGGGTTAGGTGTTCGTGGGAGGGTTAGTGTTAGGTTTACACTTAAGCTGATGTTTTGCAGTGTCACGGTTAGGTCAGGGTTGTAGTTAGGGTTAGGATGAGGTTTAGGTTTAGGGCTATATTTAGGGGATAGTTTAGGGTTAGGTTTAGATTTAGGGTTAAGGTTAGGCTTAGGTTTATCTTGAAATTTATGTTAAGGATGAGGGTTAGGGTTAGCGTTAGGGTTAGGTGTTTGGGTTAAGGTTAGGGTTAGGTTTAGGGTTTGGGTTAGGGTTAGGTGTTTCGGTTAATGTTAGGGTCAGGTTTAGGGTAAGGGTTAGGGTTCGGTTTAGGATCAGGCTTAGGGTTCGGGTTAGAATTAGGGTTAGTGGTTAGGGTTAGGCTTAGGGTTAAGGTTAGGTTTAGGCTAAAGATCAGGATTTGATTCCGAGTTAGGTGTTAGTGTTTCGGTTAGGTTTAGGGTAGGGTTATATTTAGGGTTAGGTTAAGAGTTAGATTTATGTTTACAGTTAAGGTGAGGGTTTTGGGTAAGTGTTACATTTAGGGTTAGGGTTAGGGTTAGGTTTAGGGCTAGGGCTAGGGTTAGGTTTAGATTTCGGTTTACCGGTTAAGGTTAGGTTTAAGTTTATGGTAGGGTAAATTTAGGGTTAAGGTTTGGTTAGGGTTAGGGTCAGGGTTAGGATTAGGATTAGGTTTAGGGTGAGGGTTAGGGTCAGAGTTATTATCAGGGTTGGGTTTGGGGTTACAGGTGGGTCAAGGTCAAGGTTAGGGTCAGGGTTAAAGTTAGGGTGTGCTTTAGATTAGGGATAGGGTGAAGTTTAAGATAGGGTGAGGGTTAGGGTTATGGCTAAGGTTTGCTTGAGTTTTCAGGTTAGTGTTAAGGTTATGTTTAGGGTTAGGAATAAGTTTATGGGTTCTGTTTACTTTTAGGGTTGGGGTAGATTTTAGGTTAGGGTTAAGTTCAGTGTTACGGTTAGGGTTAGGTTTACGGTTTGTGTTAGGCATTGTGGTTGGTGTGAGGATTAGGTTTAGGATTAGGGTTGGGTAGGGTTAGGATTCTGGTTATGGTAAGGTGTTAGGGATTAGAGGAGTAGTTTTGGGTGAGGGCTTGCGTGAGGGTTCCGGTTAGGCATTGTGGTTCTGGTCATGGTTAGGTTTGGTTTAGGGTTAGAGTTAGTTTTATGATTAGGTTTAGGGTTAGTGTTAGAGTTAGGGTTAGGCTTTGGTGCGAGGGGTTAGGTTTTGGGTTAGGGTTAGGGTTATCGTTAGGGCTTAGGTTTTCAGGTGAGTGTTAGGGTTAGGGTTAGGGATAGCATTAGGGTTAGCTTTTGGGGGTACGGTTAGGGGTTAGGTGAGGGTTACAGTTAGTATTGCAGTTAAGGTTAGGTTTTAGGGCAAGTGTTAGGACTAGGGTTAGAGTTAGAGTTAGGGTTAGGTTTAGGGTTAGGTGCAGGGTAAGTTTTAGGTTTAAGTCCTGGTTTAGGGTTAGAGTTAGTGTTCTATTTAGGGTCAAGTTTAGAGTTCGGGTTAGGTTTAGGATTAGGTCTATTGTTGGGCTTAGGATTAGGGTTAGGTTCAGAGCTATTGTAAGGCTTAGGTTTAGGGTTACAGATGGACTAGCTTTACGGTTAGAGTTAGGTTTAAGGTTAGGGTTTGGGCTAGGTTTACGTTTACGGTTATGGTTAGGGTTAGGATTTGGTTGAAGTTTAGCATAGGCTGAGGGTTACTTTTAGGGTTCGGGCTAGAGTTTGGGTTTGTGTTCAGGTTAGTGTTATGGTTAGATTTAGGGTCCAGTTTAGGGTTAGGGGTTAGGTTTAGTGTTAGGGTTAGTTTTAGGTTTAGGGTTAGTGTGAAGTTTAGGTTAAGGGTGAGAGTTAGGGTTAGGGTTAGGATTAGGGTTAGTGTTAGACGTTAGGTTTAGGGTGCTAGTTTTAGGTTTATGGTTAGGGTAGGTTTAAGTTTAGGGTTAATGTTAGGGTTAGTGTTAGATTAGGGTTACTGTTCGTGTTAGGGTTACAGTTAGGGTTAGGGATAGCATTAGGTTTAGGGTTAGGAATATAGTTAGGGGTTAGGGTGAGGGTTGGGGATATGGTGAGGGTTAGGTTTAGGTTTACAGTTAAGGTGAGGGTTTAGGGTAATTGTTATGGTTAGGGTTAGAGTTAGGGTCATGGTGAAGATTCAGTTAATAGTGGGGTTCAGGGTTAATGTCAGATTTAGGGTTAAGGTTAGTGTTAGGGTTAGGTTTAGGTTAGGGTTAAGGTAGCGGTCAGGTTAGGGTTAAGACTAGGTTTACGGTAAAGTGTAAGGCTAGGTTAGGATTAGGTTTAGAGTTAGTGCTAGGGTTTAGGGTTAGGGTTAAGGTCAGGTTTAGAGTTATTGTTAGGTTTACGGTTAAGGTTAGGGTAGAGTTAAGGTTAAGGTCAAGTTTAAGGTTAGGGTAAGAGTTAGGTTTACGTCAGGTTTAGGGTTAGGATGAGGGATAGGGTTAGGGAAAGGGTTAGGGTTTCGTGTGAGGATTAGTGTTATGTTTACATTAAGCTGATGTTTTTGGGTGTTACAGTAAGGTTTAGGGTTAGAGTTAGGTTAGGTTTAGAGTTAGGGCTAGAGTATGGTGATAGTGCTTTAGGCTTAGGTTTAGGGTGGAATTTAGGTTAAGGATGAGGGTTAGGGTTGGGGTAGGTGTTTGGATTAATGTTAGGGTCAGTTTTAGGGTTTTGGTTTAGAGTTCAGGTTAGATTCAGGGTTAGGGTTAGATTTAGGTTTAGGGTTAGGGTTAGGTTTAGTGTTAGTTTAGCTTAGGGTTAGGGTTTGAATGAAGTTAGGGTAGGTTTAGGGTTATGGTTAGGTTGAAATTTTGGTTAAGTGTGAGGGTTTGGTTTCGGGTTAGGGTTAGAGTTAGGGTTAGTGGTTAAGGATAGGTTTAGGGTTAAGGTTAGGTTTAGGCTAAGCATTAGGGTTAGAGTTAGGGTTAGTGGTTAGTGTTTCAGTTAGGTTTAGGATAGGGTTATAATTAGGGTTAAGTTTAGGGTTACGGTAAGAGTTAGATTTACCTTTACACTTAAGGTGAGGGTTTAGGGTAAGTGTTATAGTTAGGGTTCGAGTTCGAGTTTGGGTTAGGTTTAGGGTGAAGTTTCAGTTAATAGTCAGGGTCAGGGTAAGCGTTAGGGTTAAGATTACAGTTAGGGTTAAGTTTAGTGTTAGGGTTAGGGTTAGGGGAGGGGTAAGGTTAGGGTTAAGGCGAGGTTTACGGTAAAGGGTAGGGCTAGGTTAGGGTTAGGTTTAGAGTTAGAGCTAGTACTAGGGTTTAGGGTAAGAGGTAGGGTCAGGTTTAGAGTTTTTGTTAGTTTTAGGGTGGAGTTAAGGTTAAGCTTAGCGTTAGGGTAAGTGTTAGGTTTAGGTCAGGGTTAAGGTTAGGATTAGGGATAGGGTTAGGGTTAGGGAAAGGGTTAGGTGTTCGTGGGAGGGTTAGTGTTAGGTTTACACTTAAGCTGATGTTTTGCAGTGTCACGGTTAGGTCAGGGTTGTAGTTAGGGTTAGGATGAGGTTTAGGTTTAGGGCTATATTTAGGGGATAGTTTAGGGTTAGGTTTAGATTTAGGGTTAAGGTTAGGCTTAGGTTTATCTTGAAATTTATGTTAAGGATGAGGGTTAGGGTTAGCGTTAGGGTTAGGTGTTTGGGTTAAGGTTAGGGTTAGGTTTAGAGTTTGGGTTAGGGTTAGGTGTTTCGGTTAATGTTAGGGTCAGGTTTAGGGTAAGGGTTAGGGTTCGGTTTAGGATCAGGCTTAGGGTTCGGGTTAGAATTAGGGTTAGTGGTTAGGGTTAGGCTTAGGGTTAAGGTTAGGTTTAGGCTAAAGATCAGGATTTGATTCCGAGTTAGGTGTTAGTGTTTCGGTTAGGTTAAGGTAGGGTTATATTTAGGGTTAGGTTAAGAGTTAGATTTATGTTTACAGTTAAGGTGAGGGTTTTGGGTAAGTGTTACATTTAGGGTTAGGGTTAGGGTTAGGTTTAGGGCTAGGGCTAGGGTTAGGTTTAGATTTCAGGTTACCGGTTAGGGTTAGGTTTAAGTTTATGGTAGGGTAAAGTTAGGGTTAAGGTTTGGTTAGGGTTAGGGTCAGGGTTAGGATTAGGATTAGGTTTAGGGTGAGGGTTAGGGTCAGAGTTATTGTAAGGGTTAGATTTGGGGTTACAGGTGGGTCAAGGTCAAGGTTAGGTTCAGGGTTAAAGTTAGGGTGTGCTTTAGATTAGGGATAGGGTGAAGTTTAAGATAGGGTGAGGGTTAGGGTTATGGCTAAGGTTTGCTTGAGTTTTCAGGTTAGTGTTAAGGTTATGTTTAGGGTTAGGAATAAGTTTATGGGTTCTGTTTACTTTTAAGGTTGGGTAGATTTTAGGTTAGGGTTAAGTTCAGTGTTACGGTTAGGGTTAGGTTTACGGTTTGTGTTAGGCATTGTGGTTGGTGTGAGGATTAGGTTTAGGATTAGGGTTGGGTAGGGTTAGGATTCTGGTTATGGTAAGGTGTTAGGGATTAGAGGAGTAGTTTTGGGTGAGGGCTTGCGTGAGGGTTCCGGTTAGGCATTGTGGTTCTGGTCATGGTTAGGTTTGGTTTAGGGTTAGGGTTAGTTTTATGATTAGTTTTAGGGTTAGTATTAGAGTTAGGGTTAGGCTTTGGTGCGAGGGGTTAGGTTTTGGGTTAGGGTTAGGGTTATCGTTAGGGCTTAGGTTTTCAGGTGAGTGTTAGGGTTAGGGTTAGGGATAGCGGTAGGGTTAGCTTTTGGGGGTACGGTTAGGGGTTAGGTGAGGGTTACAGTTAGTATTGCAGTTAAGGTTAGTTTTTAGGGCAAGTGTTAGGATTAGGGTTAGAGTTAGAGTTAGGGTTAGGTTTAGGGTTAGGTGCAGGGTAAGTTTTAGGTTTAAGTCCTGGTTTAGGGTTAGAGTTAGTGTTCTATTTAGGGTCAAGTTTAGAGTTCGGGTTAGGTTTAGGATTAGGTCTATTGTTGGGCTTAGGATTAGGGTTAGGTTCAGAGCTATTGTAAGGCTTAGGTTTAGGGTTACAGATGGACTAGCTTTACGGTTAGAGTTAGGTTTAAGGTTAGGGTTTGGGCTAGGTTTACGTTTACGGTTATGGTTAGGGTTAGGATTTGGTTGAAGTTTAGCATAGGCTGAGGGTTACTTTTAGGGTTCGGGCTAGAGTTTGGGTTTGTGTTCAGGTTAGTGTTATGGTTAGATTTAGGGTCCAGTTTAGGGTTAGGGGTTAGGTTTAGTGTTAGGGTTAGTTTTAGGTTTAGGGTTAGTGTGAAGTTTAGGTTAAGGGTGAGAGTTAGGGTTAGGGTTAGGATTAGGGTTAGTGTTAGACGTTAGGTTTAGGGTGGTAGTTTTAGGTTTATGGTTAGGGTAGGTTTAAGTTTAGGGTTAATGTTAGGGTTAGTGTTAGATTAGGGTTACTGTTCGTGTTAGGGTTACAGTTAGGGTTAGGGATAGCATTAGGTTTAGGGTTAGGAATATAGTTAGGGGTTAGGGTGAGGGTTGGGGATATGGTGAGGGTTAGGTTTAGGTTTACAGTTAAGGTGAGGGTTTAGGGTAATTGTTATGGTTAGGGTTAGAATTAGGGTCATGGTGAAGATTCAGTTAATAGTGGGGTTCAGGGTTAATGTCAGATTTAGGGTTAAGGTTAGTGTTAGGGTTAGGTTTAGGTTACGGTTAAGGTAGCGGTCAGGTTAGGGTTAAGACTAGGTTTACGGTAAAGTGTAAGGCTAGGTTAGGATTAGGTTTAGAGTTAGTGCTAGGGTTTAGGGTTAGGGTTAAGGTCAGGTTTAGAGTTATTGTTAGGTTTACGGTTAAGGTTAGGGTAGAGTTAAGGTTAAGGTCAAGTTTAAGGTTAGGGTAAGAGTTAGGTTTACGTCAGGTTTAGGGTTAGGATGAGGGATAGGGTTAGGGAAAGGGTTAGGGTTTCGTGTGAGGATTAGTGTTATGTTTACATTAAGCTGATGTTTTTGGGTGTTACAGTAAGGTTTAGGGTTAGAGTTAGGTTAGGTTTAGAGTTAGGGCTAGAGTATGGTGATAGTGCTTTAGGCTTAGGTTTAGGGTGGAATTTAGGTTAAGGATGAGGGTTAGGGTTGGGGTAGGTGTTTGGATTAATGTTAGGGTCAGGTTTAGGGTTTTGGTTTAGAGTTCAGGTTAGATTCAGGGTTAGGGTTAGATTTAGGTTTAGGGTTAGGGTTAGGTTTAGTGTTAGTTTAGCTTAGGGTTAGGGTTTGAATGAAGTTAGGGTAGGTTTAGGGTTATGGTTAGGTTGAAATTTTGGTTAAGTGTGAGGGTTTGGTTTCGGGTTAGGGTTAGAGTTAGGGTTAGTGGTTAAGGATAGGTTTAGGGTTAAGGTTAGGTTTAGGCTAAGCATTAGGGTTAGAGTTAGGGTTAGTGGTTAGTGTTTCAGTTAGGTTTAGGATAGGGTTATAATTAGGGTTAAGTTTAGGGTTACGGTAAGAGTTAGATTTACGTTTACAGTTAAGGTGAGGGTTTAGGGTAAGTGTTATAGTTAGGGTTCGAGTTCGAGTTTGGGTTAGGTTTAGGGTGAAGTTTCAGTTAATAGTCAGGGTCAGGGTAAGCGTTAGGGTTAAGATTACAGTTAGGGCTAAGTTTAGTGTTAGGGTTAGGGTTAGGGGAGGGGTAAGGTTAGGGTTAAGGCGAGGTTTACGGTAAAGGGTAGGGCTAGGTTAGGGTTAGGTTTAGAGTTAGAGCTAGTACTAGGGTTTAGGGTAAGAGGTAGGGTCAGGTTTAGAGTTTTTGTTAGTTTTAGGGTGGAGTTAAGGTTAAGCTTAGCGTTAGGGTAAGTGTTAGGTTTAGGTCAGGGTTAAGGTTAGGATTAGGGATAGGGTTAGGGTTAGGGAAAGGGTTAGGTGTTCGTGGGAGGGTTAGTGTTAGGTTTACACTTAAGCTGATGTTTTGCAGTGTCACGGTTAGGTCAGGGTTGTAGTTAGGGTTAGGATGAGGTTTAGGTTTAGGGCTATATTTAGGGGATAGTTTAGGGTTAGGTTTAGATTTAGGGTTAAGGTTAGGCTTAGGTTTATCTTGAAATTTATGTTAAGGATGAGGGTTAGGGTTAGCTTTAGGGTTAGGTGTTTGGGTTAAGGTTAGGGTTAGGTTTAGAGTTTGGGTTAGGGTTAGGTGTTTCGGTTAATGTTAGGGTCAGGTTTAGGGTAAGGGTTAGGGTTCGGTTTAGGATCAGGCTTAGGGTTCGGGTTAGAATTAGGGTTAGTGGTTAGGGTTAGGCTTAGGGTTAAGGTTAGGTTTAGGCTAAAGATCAGGATTTGATTCCGAGTTAGGTGTTAGTGTTTCGGTTAGGTTTAGGGTAGGGTTATATTTAGGGTTAGGTTAAGAGTTAGATTTATGTTTACAGTTAAGGTGAGGGTTTTGGTTAAGTGTTACATTTAGGGTTAGGGTTAGGTTTAGGGCTAGCGCTAGGGTTAGGTTTAGATTTCAGGTTACCGGTTAGGGTTAGGTTTAAGTTTATGGTAGGGTAAATTTAGGGTTAAGGTTTGGTTAGGGTTAGGGTCAGGGTTAGGATTAGGATTAGGTTTAGGGTGAGGGTTAGGGTCAGAGTTATTGTAAGGGTTAGGTTTGGGGTTACAGGTGGGTCAAGGTCAAGGTTAGGGTCAGGGTTAAAGTTAGGGTGTGCTTTAGATTAGGGATAGGGTGAAGTTTAAGATAGGGTGAGGGTTAGGGTTATGGCTAAGGTTTGCTTGAGTTTTCAGGTTAGTGTTAAGGTTATGTTTAGGGTTAGGAATAAGTTTATGGGTTCTGTTTACTTTTAGGGTTGGGGTAGATTTTAGGTTAGGGTTAAGTTCAGTGTTACGGTTAGGGTTAGGTTTACGGTTTGTGTTAGGCTTTGTGGTTGGTGTGAGGATTAGGTTTAGGATTAGGGTTGGGTAGGGTTAGGATTCTGGTTATGGTAAGGTGTTAGGGATTAGAGGAGTAGTTTTGGGTGAGGGCTTGGGTGAGGGTTCCGGTTAGGCATTGTGGTTCTGGTCATGGTTAGGTTTGGTTTAGGGTTAGGGTTAGTTTTATGATTAGTTTTAGGGTTAGTGTTAGAGTTAGGGTTAGGCTTTGGTGCGAGGGGTTAGGTTTTGGGTTAGGGTTAGGGTTATCGTTAGGGCTTAGGTTTTCAGGTGAGTGTTAGGGTTAGGGTTAGGGATAGCATTAGGGTTAGCTTTTGGGGGTACGGTTAGGGGTTAGGTGAGGGTTACAGTTAGTATTGCAGTTAAGGTTAGGTTTTAGGACAAGTGTTAGGATTAGGGTTAGAGTTAGAGTTAGGGTTAGGTTTAGGGTTAGGTGCAGGGTAAGTTTTAGGTTTAAGTCCTGGTTTAGGGTTAGAGTTAGTGTTCTATTTAGGGTCAAGTTTAGAGTTCGGGTTAGGTTTAGGATTAGGTCTATTGTTGGGCTTAGGATTAGGGTTAGGTTCAGAGCTATTGTAAGGCTTAGGTTTAGGGTTACAGATGGACTAGCTTTACGGTTAGAGTTAGGTTTAAGGTTAGGGTTTGGGCTAGGTTTACGTTTACGGTTATGGTTAGGGTTAGGATTTGGTTGAAGTTTAGCATAGGCTGAGGGTTACTTTTAGGGTTCGGGCTAGAGTTTGGGTTTGTGTTCAGGTTAGTGTTATGGTTAGATTTAGGGTCCAGTTTAGGGTTAGGGGTTATGTTTAGTGTTAGGGTTAGTTTTAGGTTTAGGGTTAGTGTGAAGTTTAGGTTAAGGGTGAGAGTTAGGGTTAGGGTTAGGATTAGGGTTAGTGTTAGACGTTAGGTTTAGGGTGCTAGTTTTAGGTTTATGGTTAGGGTAGGTTTAAGTTTAGGGTGAATGTTAGGGTTAGTGTTAGATTAGGGTTACTGTTCGTGTTAGGGTTACAGTTAGGGTTAGGGATAGCATTAGGTTTAGGGTTAGGAATATAGTTAGGGGTTAGGGTGAGGGTTGGGGATATGGTGAGGGTTAGGTTTAGGTTTACAGTTAAGGTGAGGGTTTAGGGTAATTGTTATGGTTAGGGTTAGAGTTAGGGTCATGGTGAAGATTCAGTTAATAGTGGGGTTCAGGGTTAATGTCAGATTTAGGGTTAAGGTTAGTGTTAGGGTTAGGTTTAGGTTAGGGTTAAGGTAGCAGTCAGGTTAGGGTTAAGACTAGGTTTACGGTAAAGTGTAAGGCTAGGTTAGGATTAGGTTTAGAGTTAGTGCTAGGGTTTAGGGTTAGGGTTAAGGTAAGGTTTAGAGTTATTGTTAGGTTTACGGTTAAGGTTAGGGTAGAGTTAAGGTTAAGGTCAAGTTTAAGGTTAGGGTAAGAGTTAGGTTTACGTCAGGTTTAGGGTTAGGATGAGGGATAGGGTTAGGGAAAGGGTTAGGGTTTCGTGTGAGGATTAGTGTTATGTTTACATTAAGCTGATGTTTTTGGGTGTTACAGTAAGGTTTAGGGTTAGAGTTAGGTTAGGTTTAGAGTTAGGGCTAGAGTATGGTGATAGTGCTTTAGGCTTAGGTTTAGGGTGGAATTTAGGTTAAGGATGAGGGTTAGGGTTGGGGTAGGTGTTTGGATTAATGTTAGGGTCAGGTTTAGGGTTTTGGTTTAGAGTTCAGGTTAGATTCAGGGTTAGGGTTAGATTTAGGTTTAGGGTTAGGGTTAGGTTTAGTGTTAGTTTAGCTTAGGGTTAGGGTTTGAATGAAGTTAGGGTAGGTTTAGGGTTATGGTTAGGTTGAAATTTTGGTTAAGTGTGAGGGTTTGGTTTCGGGTTAGGGTTAGAGTTAGGGTTAGTGGTTAAGGATAGGTTTAGGGTTAAGGTTAGGTTTAGGCTAAGCATTAGGGTTAGAGTTAGGGTTAGTGGTTAGTGTTTCAGTTAGGTTTAGGATAGGGTTATAATTAGGGTTAAGTTTAGGGTTACGGTAAGAGTTAGATTTACGTTTACAGTTAAGGTGAGGGTTTAGGGTAAGTGTTATAGTTAGGGTTCGAGTTCGAGTTTGGGTTAGGTTTAGGGTGAAGTTTCAGTTAATAGTCAGGGTCAGGGTAAGCGTTAGGGTTAAGATTACAGTTAGGGCTAAGTTTAGTGTTAGGGTTAGGGTTAGGGGAGGGGTAAGGTTAGGGTTAAGGCGAGGTTTACGGTAAAGGGTAGGGCTAGGTTAGGGTTAGGTTTAGAGTTAGAGCTAGTACTAGGGTTTAGGGTAAGAGGTAGGGTCAGGTTTAGAGTTTTTGTTAGTTTTAGGGTGGAGTTAAGGTTAAGCTTAGCGTTAGGGTAAGTGTTAGGTTTAGGTCAGGGTTAAGGTTAGGATTAGGGATAGGGTTAGGGTTAGGGAAAGGGTTAGGTGTTCGTGGGAGGGTTAGTGTTAGGTTTACACTTAAGCTGATGTTTTGCAGTGTCACGGTTAGGTCAGGGTTGTAGTTAGGGTTAGGATGAGGTTTAGGTTTAGGGCTATATTTAGGGGATAGTTTAGGGTTAGGTTTAGATTTAGGGTTAAGGTTAGGCTTAGGTTTATCTTGAAATTTATGTTAAGGATGAGGGTTAGGGTTAGCTTTAGGGTTAGGTGTTTGGGTTAAGGTTAGGGTTAGGTTTAGAGTTTGGGTTAGGGTTAGGTGTTTCGGTTAATGTTAGGGTCAGGTTTAGGGTAAGGGTTAGGGTTCGGTTTAGGATCAGGCTTAGGGTTCGGGTTAGAATTAGGGTTAGTGGTTAGGGTTAGGCTTAGGGTTAAGGTTAGGTTTAGGCTAAAGATCAGGATTTGATTCCGAGTTAGGTGTTAGTGTTTCGGTTAGGTTTAGGGTAGGGTTATATTTAGGGTTAGGTTAAGAGTTAGATTTATGTTTACAGTTAAGGTGAGGGTTTTGGTTAAGTGTTACATTTAGGGTTAGGGTTAGGTTTAGGGCTAGCGCTAGGGTTAGGTTTAGATTTCAGGTTACCGGTTAGGGTTAGGTTTAAGTTTATGGTAGGGTAAATTTAGGGTTAAGGTTTGGTTAGGGTTAGGGTCAGGGTTAGGATTAGGATTAGGTTTAGGGTGAGGGTTAGGGTCAGAGTTATTGTAAGGGTTAGGTTTGGGGTTACAGGTGGGTCAAGGTCAAGGTTAGGGTCAGGGTTAAAGTTAGGGTGTGCTTTAGATTAGGGATAGGGTGAAGTTTAAGATAGGGTGAGGGTTAGGGTTATGGCTAAGGTTTGCTTGAGTTTTCAGGTTAGTGTTAAGGTTATGTTTAGGGTTAGGAATAAGTTTATGGGTTCTGTTTACTTTTAGGGTTGGGGTAGATTTTAGGTTAGGGTTAAGTTCAGTGTTACGGTTAGGGTTAGGTTTACGGTTTGTGTTAGGCTTTGTGGTTGGTGTGAGGATTAGGTTTAGGATTAGGGTTGGGTAGGGTTAGGATTCTGGTTATGGTAAGGTGTTAGGGATTAGAGGAGTAGTTTTGGGTGAGGGCTTGGGTGAGGGTTCCGGTTAGGCATTGTGGTTCTGGTCATGGTTAGGTTTGGTTTAGGGTTAGGGTTAGTTTTATGATTAGTTTTAGGGTTAGTGTTAGAGTTAGGGTTAGGCTTTGGTGCGAGGGGTTAGGTTTTGGGTTAGGGTTAGGGTTATCGTTAGGGCTTAGGTTTTCAGGTGAGTGTTAGGGTTAGGGTTAGGGATAGCATTAGGGTTAGCTTTTGGGGGTACGGTTAGGGGCTAGGTGAGGGTTACAGTTAGTATTGCAGTTAAGGTTAGGTTTTAGGGCAAGTGTTAGGATTAGGGTTAGAGTTAGAGTTAGGGTTAGGTTTAGGGTTAGGTGCAGGGTAAGTTTTAGGTTTAAGTCCTGGTTTAGGGTTAGAGTTAGTGTTCTATTTAGGGTCAAGTTTAGAGTTCGGGTTAGGTTTAGGATTAGGTCTATTGTTGGGCTTAGGATTAGGGTTAGGTTCAGAGCTATTGTAAGGCTTAGGTTTAGGGTTACAGATGGACTAGCTTTACGGTTAGAGTTAAGTTTAAGGTTAGGGTTTGGGCTAGGTTTACGTTTACGGTTATGGTTAGGGTTAGGATTTGGTTGAAGTTTAGCATAGGCTGAGGGTTACTTTTAGGGTTCGGGCTAGAGTTTGGGTTTGTGTTCAGGTTAGTGTTATGGTTAGATTTAGGGTCCAGTTTAGGGTTAGGGGTTAGGTTTAGTGTTAGGGTTAGTTTTAGGTTTAGGGTTAGTGTGAAGTTTAGGTTAAGGGTGAGAGTTAGGGTTAGGGTTAGGATTAGGGTTAGTGTTAGACGTTAGGTTTAGGGTGGTAGTTTTAGGTTTATGGTTAGGGTAGGTTTAAGTTTAGGGTTAATGTTAGGGTTAGTGTTAGATTAGGGTTACTGTTCGTGTTAGGGTTACAGTTAGGGTTAGGGATAGCATTAGGTTTAGGGTTAGGAATATAGTTAGGGGTTAGGGTGAGGGTTGGGGATATGGTGAGGGTTAGGTTTAGGTTTACAGTTAAGGTGAGGGTTTAGGCTAATTGTTATGGTTAGGGTTAGAGTTAGGGTCATGGTGAAGATTCAGTTAATAGTGGGGTTCAGGGTTAATGTCAGATTTAGGGTTAAGGTTAGTGTTAGGGTTAGGTTTAGGTTAGGGTTAAGGTAGCGGTCAGGTTAGGGTTAAGACTAGGTTTACGGTAAAGTGTAAGGCTAGGTTAGGATTAGGTTTAGAGTTAGTGCTAGGGTTTAGGGTTAGGGTTAAGGTCAGGTTTAGAGTTATTGTTAGGTTTACGGTTAAGCTTAGGGTAGAGTTAAGGTTAAGGTCAAGTTTAAGGTTAGGGTAAGAGTTAGGTTTACGTCAGGTTTAGGGTTAGGATGAGGGATAGGGTTAGGGAAAGGGTTAGGGTTTCGTGTGAGGATTAGTGTTATGTTTACATTAAGCTGATGTTTTTGGGTGTTACAGTAAGGTTTAGGGTTAGAGTTAGGTTAGGTTTAGAGTTAGGGCTAGAGTATGGTGATAGTGCTTTAGGCTTAGGTTTAGGGTGGAATTTAGGTTAAGGATGAGGGTTAGGGTTGGGGTAGGTGTTTGGATTAATGTTAGGGTCAGGTTTAGGGTTTTGGTTTAGAGTTCAGGTTAGAGTCAGGGTTAGGGTTAGATTTAGGTTTAGGGTTAGGGTTAGGTTTAGTGTTAGTTTAGCTTAGGGTTAGGGTTTGAATGAAGTTAGGGTAGGTTTAGGGTTATGGTTAGGTTGAAATTTTGGTTAAGTGTGAGGGTTTGGTTTCGGGTTAGGGTTAGAGTTAGGGTTAGTGGTTAAGGATAGGTTTAGGGTTAAGGTTAGGTTTAGGCTAAGCATTAGGGTTAGAGTTAGGGTTAGTGGTTAGTGTTTCAGTTAGGTTTAGGATAGGGTTATAATTAGGGTTAAGTTTAGGGTTACGGTAAGAGTTAGATTTACGTTTACAGTTAAGGTGAGGGTTTAGGGTAAGTGTTATAGTTAGGGTTCGAGTTCGAGTTTGGGTTAGGTTTAGGGTGAAGTTTCAGTTAATAGTCAGGGTCAGGGTAAGCGTTAGGGTTAAGATTACAGTTAGGGCTAAGTTTAGTGTTAGGGTTAGGGTTAGGGGAGGGGTAAGGTTAGGGTTAAGGCGAGGTTTACGGTAAAGGGTAGGGCTAGGTTAGGGTTAGGTTTAGAGTTAGAGCTAGTACTAGGGTTTAGGGTAAGAGGTAGGGTCAGGTTTAGAGTTTTTGTTAGTTTTAGGGTGGAGTTAAGGTTAAGCTTAGCGTTAGGGTAAGTGTTAGGTTTAGGTCAGGGTTAAGGTTAGGATTAGGGATAGGGTTAGGGTTAGGGAAAGTGTTAGGTGTTCGTGGCAGGGTTAGTGTTAGGTTTACACTTAAGCTGATGTTTTGCAGTGTCACGGTTAGGTGAGGGTTGTAGTTAGGGTTAGGATGAGGTTTAGGTTTAGGGCTATATTTAGGGGATAGTTTAGGGTTAGGTTTAGATTTAGGGTTAAGGTTAGGCTTAGGTTTATCTTGAAATTTATGTTAAGGATGAGGGTTAGGGTTAGCGTTAGGGTTAGGTGTTTGGGTTAAGGTTAGGGTTAGGTTTAGGGTTTGGGTTAGGGTTAGGTGTTTCGGTTAATGTTAGGGTCAGGTTTAGGGTAAGGGTTAGGGTTCGGTTTAGGATCAGGCTTAGGGTTCGGATTAGAATTAGGGTTAGTGGTTAGGTTTAGGCTTAGCGTTAAGGTTAGGTTTAGGCTAAAGATCAGGATTTGATTCCGAGTTAGGTGTTAGTGTTTCGGTTAGGTTTAGGGTAGGGTTATATTTAGGGTTAGGTTAAGAGTTAGATTTATGTTTACAGTTAAGGTGAGGGTTTTGGGTAAGTGTTACATTTAGGGTTAGGGTTAGGTTTAGGGCTAGGGCTAGGGTTAGGTTTAGATTTCGGGTTACCGGTTAGGGTTAGGTTTAAGTTTATGGTAGGGTAAAGTTAGGGTTAAGGTTTGGGTAGGGTTATATTTAGGGTTAGGTTAAGAGTTAGATTTATGTTTACAGTTAAGTTGAGGGTTTTGGGTAAGTGTTACATTTAGGGTTAGGGTTAGGTTTAGGGCTAGGGCTAGGGTTAGGTTTAGATTTCGGGTTAACGGTTAGGGTTAGGTTTAAGTTTATGGTAGGGTAAAGTTAGGGTTAAGGTTTGGTTAGGGTTAGGGTCAGGGTTAGGATTAGGTTTAGGGTGAGGGTTAGGGTCAGAGTTATTGTAAGGGTTAGGTTTGGGGTTACAGGTGGGTCAAGGTCAAGGTTAGGGTCAGGGTTAAAGTTAGGGTGTGCTTTAGATTAGGGATAGGGTGAAGTTTAAGATAGGGTGAGGGTTAGGGTTATGGCTAAGGTTTGCTTGAGTTTTCAGGTTAGTGTTAAGGTTATGTTTAGGGTTAGGAATAAGTTTATGGGTTCTGTTTACTTTTAGGGTTGGGGTAGATTTTAGGTTAGGGTTAAGTTCAGTGTTACGGTTAGGGTTAGGTTTACGGTTTGTGTTAGGCATTGTGGTTGGTGTGAGGATTAGGTTTAGGATTAGGGTTGGGTAGGGTTAGGATTCTGGTTATGGTAAGGTGTTAGGGATTAGAGGAGTAGTTTTGGGTGAGGGCTTGGGTGAGGGTTCCGGTTAGGCATTGTGGTTCTGGTCATGGTTAGGTTTGGTTTAGGGTTAGGGTTAGTTTTATGATTAGGTTTAGGGTTAGTGTTAGAGTTAGGGTTAGGCTTTGGTGCGAGGGGTTAGGTTTTGGGTTAGGGTTAGGGTTATCGTTAGGGCTTAGGTTTTCAGGTGAGTGTTAGGGTTAGGGTTAGGGATAGTATTAGGGTTAGCTTTTGGGGGTACGGTTAGGGGTTAGGTGAGGGTTACAGTTAGTATTGCAGTTAAGGTTAGGTTTTAGGACAAGTGTTAGGATTAGGGTTAGAGTTAGAGTTAGGGTTAGGTTTAGGGTTAGGTGCAGGGTAAGTTTTAGGTTTAAGTCCTGGTTTAGGGTTAGAGTTAGTGTTCTATTTAGAGTCAAGTTTAGAGTTCGGGTTAGGTTTAGGATTAGGTCTATTGTTGGGCTTAGGATTAGGGTTAGGTTCAGAGCTATTGTAAGGCTTAGGTTTAGGGTTACAGATGGACTAGCTTTACGGTTAGAGTTAGGTTTAAGATTAGGGTTTGGGCTAGGTTTACGTTTACGGTTATGGTTAGGGTTAGGATTTGGTTGAAGTTTAGCATAGGCTGAGGGTTACTTTTAGGGTTCGGGCTAGAGTTTGGGTTTGTGTTCAGGTTAGTGTTATGGTTAGATTTAGGGTCCAGTTTAGGGTTAGGGGTTAGGTTTAGTGTTAGGGTAAGTTTTAGGTTTAGGGTTAGTGTGAAGTTTAGGTTAAGGGTGAGAGTTAGGGTTAGGGTTAGGATTAGGGTTAGTGTTAGACGTTAGGTTTAGGGTGCTAGTTTTAGGTTTATGGTTAGGGTAGGTTTAAGTTTAGGGTGAATGTTAGGGTTAGTGTTAGATTAGGGTTACTGTTCGTGTTAGGGTTACAGTTAGGGTTAGGGATAGCATTAGGTTTAGGGTTAGGAATATAGTTAGGGGTTAGGGTGAGGGTTGGGGATATGGTGAGGGTTAGGTTTAGGTTTACAGTTAAGGTGAGGGTTTAGGGTAATTGTTATGGTTAGGGTTAGAGTTAGGGTCATGGTGAAGATTCAGTTAATAGTGGGGTTCAGGGTTAATGTTAGATTTAGGGTTAAGGTTAGTGTTAGGGTTAGGTTTAGGTTAGGGTTAAGGTAGCGGTCAGGTTAGGGTTAAGACTAGGTTTACGGTAAAGTGTAAGGCTAGGTTAGGATTAGGTTTAGAGTTAGTGCTAGGGTTTAGGGTTAGGGTTAAGGTCAGGTTTAGAGTTATTGTTAGGTTTACGGTTAAGGTTAGGGTAGAGTTAAGGTTAAGGTCAAGTTTAAGGTTAGGGTAAGAGTTAGGTTTACGTCAGGTTTAGGGTTAGGATGAGGGATAGGATTAGGGAAAGGGTTAGGGTTTCGTGTGAGAATTAGTGTTATGTTTACATTAAGCTGATGTTTTTGGGTGTTACAGTAAGGTTTAGGGTTAGAGTTAGGTTAGGTTTAGAGTTAGGGCTAGAGTATGGTGATAGTGCTTTAGGCTTAGGTTTAGGGTGGAATTTAGGTTAAGGATGAGGGTTAGGGTTGGGGTAGGTGTTTGGATTAATGTTAGGGTCAGGTTTAGGGTTTGGGTTTAGAGTTCAGGTTAGATTCAGGGTTAGGGTTAGATTTAGGTTTAGGGTTAGGGTTAGGTTTAGTGTTAGTTTAGCTTAGGGTTAGGGTTTGAATGAAGTTAGGGTAGGTTTAGGGTTATGGTTAGGTTGAAATTTTGGTTAAGTGTGAGGGTTTGGTTTCGGGTTAGGGTTAGAGTTAGGGTTAGTGGTTAAGGATAGGTTTAGGATTAAGGTTAGGTTTAGGCTAAGCATTAGGGTTAGAGTTAGGGTTAGTGGTTAGTGTTTCAGTTAGGTTTAGGATAGGGTTATAATTAGGGTTAAGTTTAGGGTTACGGTAAGAGTTAGATTTACGTTTACAGTTAAGGTGAGGGTTTAGGGTAAGTGTTATAGTTAGGGTTCGAGTTCGAGTTTGGGTTAGGTTTAGGGTGAAGTTTCAGTTAATAGTCAGGGTCAGGGTAAGCGTTAGGGTTAAGATTACAGTTAGGGCTAAGTTTAGTGTTAGGGTTAGGGTTAGGGGAGGGGTAAGATTAGGGTTAAGGCGAGGTTTACGGTAAAGGGTAGGGCTAGGTTAGGGTTAGGTTTAGAGTTAGAGCTAGTACTAGGGTTTAGGGTAAGAGGTAGGGTCAGGTTTAGAGTTTTTGTTAGTTTTAGGGTGGAGTTAAGGTTAAGCTTAGCGTTAGGGTAAGTGTTAGGTTTAGGTCAGGGTTAAGGTTAGGATTAGGGATAGGGTTAGGGTTAGGGAAAGGGTTAGGTGTTCGTGGGAGGGTTAGTGTTAGGTTTACACTTAAGCTGATGTTTTGCAGTGTCACGGTTAGGTCAGGGTTGTAGTTAGGGTTAGGATGAGGTTTAGGTTTAGGGCTATATTTAGGGGATAGTTTAGGGTTAGGTTTAGATTTAGGGTTAAGGTTAGGCTTAGGTTTATCTTGAAATTTATGTTAAGGATGAGGGTTAGGGTTAGCGTTAGGGTTAGGTGTTTGGGTTAAGGTTAGGGTTAGGTTTAGGGTTTGGGTTAGGGTTAGGTGTTTCGGTTAATGTTAGGGTCAGGTTTAGGGTAAGGGTTAGGGTTCGGTTTAGGATCAGGCTTAGGGTTCGGGTTAGAATTAGGGTTAGTGGTTAGGGTTAGGCTTAGGGTTAAGGTTAGGTTTAGGCTAAAGATCAGGATTTGATTCCGAGTTAGGTGTTAGTGTTGCGGTTAGGTTTAGGGTAGGGTTATATTTAGGGTTAGGTTAAGAGTTAGATTTATGTTTACAGTTAAGGTGAGGGTTTTGGGTAAGTGTTACATTTAGGTTTAGGGTTAGGGTTAGGTTTAGGGCTAGGGCTAGGGTTAGGTTTAGATTTCAGGTTACCGGTTAGGGTTAGGTTTAAGTTTATGGTAGGGTAAAGTTAGGGTTAAGGTTTGGTTAGGGTTAGGGTCAGGGTTAGGATTAGGATTAGGTTTAGGGTGAGGGTTAGGGTCAGAGTTATTGTAAGGGTTAGGTTTGGGGTTACAGGTGGGTCAAGGTCAAGGTTAGGGTCAGGGTTAAAGTTAGGGTGTGCTTTAGATTAGGGATAGGGTGAAGTTTAAGATAGGGTGAGGGTTAGGGTTATGGCTAAGGTTTGCTTGAGTTTTCAGGTTAGTGTTAAGGTTATGTTTAGGGTTAGGAATAAGTTTATGGGTTCTGTTTACTTTTAGGGTTGGGGTAGATTTTAGGTTAGGGTTAAGTTCAGTGTTACGGTTAGGGTTAGGTTTACGGTTTGTGTTAGGCTTTGTGGTTGGTGTGAGGATTAGGTTTAGGATTAGGGTTGGGTAGGGTTAGGATTCTGGTTATGGTAAGGTGTTAGGGATTAGAGGAGTAGTTTTGGGTGAGGGCTTGGGTGAGGGTTCCGGTTAGGCATTGTAGTTCTGGTCATGGTTAGGTTTGGTTTAGGGTTAGGGTTAGTTTTATGATTAGGTTTAGGGTTAGTGTTAGAGTTAGGGTTAGGCTTTGGTGCGAGGGGTTAGGTTTTGGGTTAGGGTTAGGGTTATCGTTAGGGCTTAGGTTTTCAGGTGAGTGTTAGGGTTAGGGTTAGGGATAGCGTTAGGGTTAGCTTTTGGGGGTACGGTTAGGGGTTAGGTGAGGGTTACAGTTAGTATTGCAGTTAAGGTTAGGTTTTAGGACAAGTGTTAGGATTAGGGTTAGAGTTAGAGTTAGGGTTAGGTTTAGGGTTAGGTGCAGGGTAAGTTTTAGGTTTAAGTCCTGGTTTAGGGTTAGAGTTAGTGTTCTATTTAGGGTCAAGTTTAGAGTTCGGGTTAGGTTTAGGATTAGGTCTATTGTTGGGCTTAGGATTAGGGTTAGGTTCAGAGCTATTGTAAGGCTTAGGTTTAGGGTTACAGATGGACTAGCTTTACGGTTAGAGTTAGGTTTAAGGTTAGGGTTTGGGCTAGGTTTACGTTTACGGTTATGGTTAGGGTTAGGATTTGGTTGAAGTTTAGCATAGGCTGAGGGTTACTTTTAGGGTTCGGGCTAGAGTTTGGGTTTGTGTTCAGGTTAGTGTTATGGTTAGATTTAGGGTCCAGTTTAGGGTTAGGGGTTAGGTTTAGTGTTAGGGTTAGTTTTAGGTTTAGGGTTAGTGTGAAGTTTAGGTTAAGGGTGAGAGTTAGGGTTAGGTTTAGGATTAGGGTTAGTGTTAGACGTTAGGTTTAGGGTGCTAGTTTTAGGTTTATGGTTAGGGTAGGTTTAAGTTTAGGGTTAATGTTAGGGTTAGTGTTAGATTAGGGTTACAGTTCATGTTAGGGTTACAGTTAGGGTTAGGGATAGCATTAGGTTTAGGGTTAGGAATATAGTTAGGGGTTAGGGTGAGGGTTTAGGGATAACATTAGGTTTAGAGTTAGGAATATAGTTAGGGGTTAGGGTGGGGGTTGGGGATATGGTGAGGGTTAGGTTTAGGTTTACAGTTAAGGTGAGGGTTTAGGGTAATTGTTATGGTTAGGGTTAGAGTTAGGGTCATGGTGAAGTTTCAGGTAATAGTGGGGTTCAGGGTTGATGTTAGATTTAGGGTTAAGGTTAGTGTTAGGGTTAGGTTTAGGTTAGGGTTAAGGTAGCGGTCAGGTTAGGGTTAAGACTAGGTTTACGGTAAAGTGTAAGGCTAGGTTAGGGTTAGGTTTAGAGTTAGTGCTAGGGTTTAGGGTTAGGGTTAAGGTCAGGTTTAGAGTTATTGTTAGGTTTACGGTTAAGCTTAGGGTAGAGTTAAGGTTAAGGTTAAGTTGAAGGTTAGGGTAAGAGTTAGGTTTACGTCAGGTTTAGGGTTAGGATGAGGGATAGGGTTAGGGAAATGGTTAGGGTTTCGTGTGAGGGTTAGTGTTATGTTTACATTAAGCTGATGTTTTTGGGTGTTACAGTAAGGTTTAGTGTTAGAGTTAGGTTAGGTTTAGAGTTAGGGCTAGAGTATGGTGATAGTGCTTTAGGCTTAGGTTTAGGGTGGAATTTAGGTTAAGGATGAGGGTTAGGGTTGGGGTAGGTGTTTGGATTAATTTTAGGGTCAGGTTTAGGGTTTTGGTTTAGAGTTCAGGTTAGATTCAGGGTTAGGGTTAGATTTAGGTTTAGGGTTAGGGTTAGGTTTAGTGTTAGTTTAGCTTAGGGTTAGGGTTTGAATGAAGTTAGGGTAGGTTTAGTGTTATGGTTAGGTGGAAATTTTGGTTAAGTGTGAGGGTTTGGTTTCGGGTTAGGGTTAGTGGTTAAGGTTAGGTTTAGGCTAAGCATTAGGGTTAGAGTTAGGGTTAGTGGTTAGTGTTTCAGTTAGGTTTAGGATAGGGTTATAATTAGGGTTAAGTTTAGGGTTACAGTAAGAGTTAGATTGACGTTTACAGTTAAGGTGAGGGTTTTGCGTAACTGTTACTGTTAGGGTTAGGGCTAGGTTTAGGGTGAGAGTTGGGTTAGGGGTTAGGTTTAGGTTAAGTTTATGGTAGGCTTAAAGTTAGGGTTAAGGTTAGGTTAGGGTTAGGGTCAGGGTTAGGATTAGAATTAGGTTTCGGGCGAGGGTTAGTGTCAGAGTTATTATAAGGGTTAGGTTTAGGGTTACAGATGGGCCAAGGTTAAGGTTAGGGTTAGGTTTAGGGGTAGGATTAGGGTTAAAGTTAGGGTTAGCTTTAGGTTAGGGATAGGGTGAAGTAAAGTAGGGTGAGGGTTAGGGTTATGGCTAAGGTTTGGGTTCGTTTTCAGGTTAGTGTTAAGTTTATGTTTAGGGTTAGGGTTAAGTTTATGGGTTCTGTTTAGTTTTCGCGTTAGGGTTAGATTTTAGGTTAGGGTTAAGTTAAGTGTAACAGTTAGGGTTACGATTTGTGTTAGGCATTGTGGTTGGGGTGAGTGTTAGGTTTATGGTTAGGGTTGGGTAGAGTTAGGATTATGGTTATGGTAAGGTGTTAGGGTTTAGAGGTGTAGTTTAGGGTTAGGGTTTGGGTGAGGGTTTCGGTTAGGCATTGTGGTTCTGGTCATGGTTAAGTTTGGTTCAGTGTTAGGGTTAGGTTTATGATTAGGTTTCGGGTTAGTGTTAGAGTTAGGGTGAGGGATAGTGTTAAGGTTTAGGTTAGGTTTTGGTGTTATGGGTTAGGGTTTGCGTTAGGGTTAGTGTTATCTTTATGGCTTAGGGGTTTCAGGTTAGTGTTGTGGTTACGGCTAGGGTTAGCATTAGGGTTAGGGTTGTGGGCTACGGTTAGGGGTTAGAGTGAAGGTTACGGTTAGTTTTACAGTTAAGGTGAGGGTTTAGGGTAAGTGTTCTGATTAGGGTTAGAGTTCGAGTTAGGGTTAGGTTTAGGGTTAGGGTTAGGTGTAGGGTAATATTTAGGTTTACGTCCAAGTTTAGGGTTAGAGTTAGTGTTGTATTTAGGGTCAGAGCTAGTGTTCTATTTAGGATCAAGTTTAGAGTTAGGGTTAGGTTTAGGATTAGGATTATGTTTAGGGTTAGGGTTAGGTTCAGGGCTATCGTAAGGGTTAGGTTTAGGTTTTCAGATGGACTAGTGTTATGGTTAGAGTTAGGTTTAAGGTAAGGGTTTTGCTTAGGTTTAGGTTGGGGCTAAGGTTAGGGTTAGGGTTTGGATGATGTTTAGGCTAGGGTGAGGGTTATTTTTATGGTTAGGGCTGGAGTTTGGATTTGTGCTCACGTTACTTTTAAGGTTAGGTTTAGGGTTTGGATTAGGGTTAGGGGTTATGTTTAGGGTTAGATTTACGAACAGGGTTAGTATTAGTGTGAAGTTCAGGTTAAGTGGGAGGGTTAGGATAAGGGTTAGGATTAGGGTTAGAATTATAATGTTAGACATTAGGTTTAGGGTGTTAGGTTTAGGTTTATGGTTAGGCTAGTCTTAAGTTTAAGGTTAATGTTAGGGTTAGGATTAGATTAGATTAGGGTTACTCTTCGTGTTAGAGTAAGGGTTAGGGATAAGTTTAGGGATAGCATTAGGTTTAGGGTTGGGGACACGGTTAAGGGTTAGGATGTGTGTTAGTGTTAGGTTTACCGTTAAGGAGAGGGTTTAGGTTAATTGTTATGGTTAGGGTAAGAGTTAGAGTTAGGGTTAGGGTTAGGGTGAAGTTTCAGTTAATAGTGAGTGTTAGGGTTAAGGTTAGAGTTAGGGTTAAGGTTAGTGTCAGGGTTAGGTTTACGGTTAGGGTTACGGTAGGGGTAAGGTTACAGTGAAGGCTAGGTTTACAGTAAAGGGTAGTGCTGGGTTAGGGTTAGGGTTACGTTTAGAGTTATTGTTAGGCTTAAGTTTAGGGTTAGGGTAGAGTTAATGTTAGGGTTAATTTTAGGGTTAGGGTACGGGTTAGGTTTAGTTCAGGGTTAGGGCTAGGATTAGGGATAGGGTTAGGATTGGGGGATGGGTTAGGGATTCGTGTGAGGGTTAGTGTCAGGTTTACAGTTAAGCTGATGTTTTAGGGTGTTACAGTTAGGGTTAGGGTTAGAGTTAGGGTTAGGATTAGGTTTATGCTTAGGATTAGGGTTAGGGTTAGGGTCAGGGTTAGGTGGAGATTTAGTGTCATGTTTAGGTTGTTTTTTTAGTTTTAGGGTTAGGCTTAGTGTGAAGTTTATTTTAATTATGAGGTTTAGGGTTAGGGGTTAGGGTTAGGTTATGTTTAGTTTTAGGTTTGGGGTTAGTGTTAGCGTTAGGGTTAGTTTTAGTTTTGGTTAGGGTTTGAATGAATTTAAGGTAGGTTTAGCGTTATGGTTAGGGTGAAATTTTGGTTAAGGGTGAGAGTTTGTTTTAGGTTTAGGGTTAGGGTTAGAGTTAGGGTGAGTGTTTAGGTTGAGGTTTAAGGTTAAGTTTAGGTTTAGGCTAATGATTAGGTTTAGAGTTAGGGTTAGGGGTTATTGTTTCGGTAAGGTTTAGGGTAGGGTTCTGTTTAGGGTTAAGTATAGTGTTAGGGTAAGAGTTAGAGTTCCATTAACAGTTGAGTGTTTTGGGTGTTACTGTTAGGGTTAGGGCTAGGGTTACAGTTAAAGTTAGGGTTAGAGGTTAGGGTTAGGTGTAAGTTTATGGTAGCCTTAATGTTAGGTTAAGGTTAGGTTAGGGTTAGGGTCAGGGTTAGGATTAGGTTTAGGGTGAGGGTTAGGGTCAGAGATATTGTAAGGGTTAGGTTTAGGGTTACAAGTGGGCCATGGTTAAGGTTAGGGTTAGGTTTAGGGTTCAAGTTAGGGTTAGCTTTAGGTTAGGGATAAGATGAAGTTTAAGATAGGGTGAGGGTTAGGGTTATGGCTAAGGTTTGGGTTCGTTTTCAGGTTAGTGTTAAGGTTATGTTTAGGGTTAGGGTTAAGTTTATGGGTTGTGTTTAGTTTTAGGGTTAGGCTTAGATTTTAGGTTAGGGTTAAGTTTAGTGTAACAGTTAAGGTTACGGTTTGTGTTAGGCATTGTGGTTGGGGTGAGGTTTAGGTTTAGGGTTAGGGTTGTGTATGCTTAGGATTATGGTTATGGTAAGGTGTTAGGGGTTAGAAGTGTAGTTTAGGGTTAGGGGTGGGTGAGGGTTCTGGTAAAGCATTGTGGTTCTGACCATGGTTAGGTTTGGTTTAGGGTTACGCTTAGGTTTATGATTAGGTTTCAGGTTAGTGTTCGAGTTAGAGTAAAGGTTTGGGTTAGGCTTTGGTGTTAGGGGTTAGGGTTTGGGTTAGGGTTAGGGTTATTGTTAGGGCTCAGGGGTTCAGGTTAGTGTTAGGGTTAGGGTTACGGATAGCATTAGGGTTAGGGTTGGGGATACGGTTAGGGGTTAGGGTGAGGGTTACGGTTACTTTTACAGTTTAGGTGAGGGTTTAGGTTAAGTGTCATCATTAGGGTTAGAGTTAGGGTTATGGTTAGGTGTAGGGCAATATTTAGGTTTAGGTGCCGGTTTAGTGTTAGAGTCAGTGTTCAATTTAGGGTCAAGGTTAGATTTAGGGTTAGGGTTAGGTTTAGGTCTAGGGTTAGGATTAGGTTTAGGGTTAGGTTCAGGGCTATGGTAAGGGTTAGGTTTAGGGTTACATTTGGACTAGCATTATGGTTAGAGTTATGTTCAAGAATAGGGTTTGGGTTAGGTTTAGGTTTAGGGTTAGGGTTTGGATGAAGTTTAGGATAGGGTGAGGGTTATTTTTATGGTTTGGGCTAAAGTTTGGTTTTGTGTTCAGCTTAGTGTTAAGGTTAGGTTTAGGGTTCGGTTTTGGGTTAGGGGTTATGTTTAGGGTTTGGGTTACACTTTGGTTTAGGGTTAGTGTGAAGTTTAGGTTAAGGGTGAGGGTTAGGATAAAGGTTAGGATTAGGTTTATGGTAAGGTGTTAGTGGTTAGAGGTGTAGTTTAGGGTTAGGGTTTGGGTGAGGGTTCCGGTTAGGAATTGTGGTTCTGGTCATGGTTGGGTTTGGTTTAGGTTTATGATTCGGTTTCGGGTTAGTGTTAGAGTTAGGGTCAGAGTTAGGGTTAAGGTTTAGATTAGGCTTTGGTGTTAGGGGTTAGGGTTTGTGTTAGAGTTAGGGTTATCGTTAGGGCTCAGGGGTTTCAGGTTAGTTTTAGGGTTAAGGTTAGGGATTGCATTAGGGTTAGGTTTGGGGATACGGTTAGGGGTTAGGGTGAGGGTTACAGTTAGTTTTACAGTTAAAGTGTGGGTTTAGGATAAGTGTTATGATTAGGGTTAGAGTTGTAGTTATTTTTAGGTTTAGGGTTAGGTGTAGGGGAAGATTTAGGTTTAGGTCCAGGTTTAGGGTTAGAGTTAGTGTTCTCTCTAGGGTCAAGGGTGCAGTTAGGGTTAGGTTAGGATTAGGTCTAGGGCTAGGATTAGGTTTAGGGTTAATTTCAGGGCTATTGTAAGGGTTAGGTTTAGGGTTACAGATGGACTAGCGCTATGGTTAGAGGTAGGTTTAAGGTTAGGGTTTGGGTTAGGTTTAGGTTTAAGGTAGTGTTAGAGTTTGGATGAAGTTTAGGATAGGGTGAGGGTTATTTTTATGGTTAGGGCTAGAGTTTGGGTTTGTGTTCAGGTTAGCTTTAAGGCTAGGGTTCAGGTTAGGCTTAGGGGTTATGTTTAGGGTTACGGTTATGTTTTGGTTTAGGGTTAGTGTGAAGTTTAGGTTAAGGGTGAGGGTTAGGATAAGAGTTAGAATTAGGGTTAGGATTATAGTTAGTGTTAGAGGTTAGATTTAGGATGCTAACGTTAGGTTTATGGTTAGGGTTGGGTTAATGTTAGAGTTAGGGTTAGATTAGGTTTAATGTTCGTGTTTGGGTTAGGGATAGGGTTAGGGATAGCATTAGGTTTAGGGTTGGGGATACGGTTAGGGGTTAGGGTGAGGGTTGTGGTTAGGGTGTGGGTTAGGGTTAGGTTTACAGTTAAGGTGAGGGTTTAGGGTAAGTGTTATAGTTAGGGTTCGAGTTAGGGTTTGGGTTAGGTTTAGGGTGAAGTTTCAGTTAATAGTCAGGGTCAGGGTAAGGGTTAGGGTTAAGATTACAGTTAGGGTTAAGTTTAGTGTTAGGGTTAGGGTTAGGGGAGGGGTAAGGTTAGGGTTAAGGCTAGGTTTACGGTAAAGGGTAGGGCTAGGTTAGGGTTAGGTTTAGAGTTAGAGCTAGTACTAGGGTTTAGGGTAAGAGGTAGGGTCAGGTTTAGAGTTTTTGTTAGTTTTAGGGTGGAGTTAAGGTTAAGCTTAGCGTTAGGGTAAGTGTTAGGTTTAGGTCAGGGTTAAGGTTAGGATTAGGGATAGGGTTAGGGTTAGGGAAAGGGTTAGGTGTTCGTGGGAGGGTTAGTGTTAGGTTTACACTTAAGCTGATGTTTTACAGTGTTATGGTTAGGTCAGGGTTGTAGTTAGGGTTAGGATGAGGTTTAGGTTTAGGGCTATATTTAGGGGATAGTTTAGGGTTAGGTTTAGTTTTAGGGTTAAGGTTAGGCTTAGGTTTATCTTGAAATTTATGTTAAGGATGAGGGTTAGGGTTAGCGTTAGGGTTAGGTGTTTGGGTTAGGGTTAGGGTTAGGTTTAGGGTAAGGGTTAGGGTTCGCTTTAGGATCAGGCTTAGGGTTAGGATTAGAATTAGGGTTAGTGGTTAGGGTTAGGCTTAGGGTTAAGGTTAGGTTTAGGCTAAAGATCAGGATTTGATTTCGAGTTAGGTGTTAGTGTTTCAGTTAGGTTTAGGGTAGGGTTATATTTAGGGTTAGGTTAAGAGTTAGATTTATGTTTACAGTTAAGGTGAGGGTTTTGGGTAAGTGTTACATTTAGGGTTAGGGTTAGGTTTAGGGCTAGGGCTAGGGTTAGGTTTAGATTTCAGGTTACAGGTTAGGGTTAGGTTTAAGTTTATGGTAGGGTAAAGTTAGGGTTAAGGTTTGGTTAGGGTTAGGGTCAGGGTTAGGATTAGGATTAGGTTTAGGGTGAGGGTTAGGGTCAGAGTTATTGTAAGGGTTAGGTTTGGGGTTACAGGTGGGTCAAGGTTAAGGTTAGGGTCAGGGTTAAAGTTAGGGTGTGCTTTAGATTAGGGATAGGGTGAAGTTTAAGATAGGGTGAGGGTTAGGGTTATGGCTAAGGTTTGCTTGAGTTTTCAGGTTAGTGTTAAGGTTATGTTTAGGGTTAGGAATAAGTTTATGGGTTCTGTTTACTTTTAGGGTTAGGGGTAGATTTTAGGTTAGGGTTAAGTTCAGTGTTACGGTTAGGGTTAGGTTTACGGTTTGTGTTAGGCATTGTGGTTGGTGTGAGGATTAGGTTTAGCATTAGGGTTGGGTAGGGTTAGGATTCTGGTTATGGTAAGGTGTTAGGGATTAGAGGAGTAGTTTTGGGTTAGGGCTTGGGTGAGGGTTCCGGTTAGGCATTGTGGTTCTGGTCATGGTTAGGTTTGGTTTAGGGTTAGGGTTAGTTTTATGATTAGGTTTAGGGTTAGTGTTAGAGTTAGGGTTAGGCTTTGGTGCTAGGGGTTAGGTTTTGGGTTAGGGTTAGGGTTATCGTTAGGGCTTAGGTTTTCAGGTGAGTGTTAGGGTTAGGGTTAGGGATAGCATTAGGGTTAGCTTTTGGGGGTACGGTTAGGGGTTAGGTGAGGGTTACAGTTAGTATTGCAGTTAAGGTTAGGTTTTAGGGCAAGTGTTAGGATTAGGGTTAGAGTTAGAGTTAGGGTTAGGTTTAGGGTTAGGTGCAGGGTAAGTTTTAGGTTTAAGTCCTGGTTTAGGGTTAGAGTTAGTGTTCTATTTAGGGTCAAGTTTAGAGTTCGGGTTAGGTTTAGGATTAGGTCTATTGTTGGGCTTAGGATTAGGGTTAGGTTCAGAGCTATTGTAAGGCTTAGGTTTAGGGTTACAGATGGACTAGCTTTACGGTTAGAGTTAGGTTTAAGGTTAGGGTTTGGGCTAGGTTTACGTTTACGGTTATGGTTAGGGTTAGGATTTGGTTGAAGTTTAGCATAGGCTGAGGGTTACTTTTAGGGTTAGGGCTAGAGTTTGGGTTTGTGTTCAGGTTAGTGTTATGGTTAGATTTAGGGTCCAGTTTAGGGTTAGGGGTTAGATTTAGTGTTAGGGTTAGTTTTAGGTTTAGGGTTAGTGTGAAGTTTAGGTTAAGGGTGAGAGTTAGGGTTAGGGTTAGGATTAGGGTTAGTGTTAGACGTTAGGTTTAGGGTGCTAGTTTTAGGTTTATGGTTAGGGTAGGTTTAAGTTTAGGGTTAATGTTAGGGTTAGTGTTAGATTAGGGTTACAGTTCATGTTAGGGTTACAGTTAGGGTTAGGGATAGCATTAGGTTTAGGGTTAGGAATATAGTTAGGGGTTAGGGTGAGGGTTGAGGGATAGCATTAGGTTTAGAGTTAGGAATATAGTTAGGGGTTAGGGTGAGGGTTGGGGATATGGTGAGGGTTAGGTTTAGGTTTACAGTTAAGGTGAGGGTTTAGGGTAATTGTTATGGTTAGGGTTAGAGTTAGGGTCATGGTGAAGTTTCAGGTAATAGTGGGGTTCAGGGTTAATGTTAGATTTAGGGTTAAGGTTAGTGTTAGGGTTAGGTTTAGGTTAGGGTTAAGGTAGCGGTCAGGTTAGGGTTAAGACTAGGTTTACGGTAAAGTGTAAGGCTAGGTTAGGGTTAGGTTTAGAGTTAGTGCTAGGGTTTAGGGTTAGGGTTAAGGTCAGGTTTAGAGTTATTGTTAGGTTTACGGTTAAGGTTAGGGTAGAGTTAAGGTTAAGGTTAAGTTTAAGGTTAGGGTAAGAGTTAGGTTTACGTCAGGTTTAGGGTTAGGATGAGGGATAGGGTTAGGGAAATGGTTAGGGTTTCGTGTGAGGGTTAGTGTTATGTTTACATTAAGCTGATGTTTTTGGGTGTTACAGTAAGGTTTAGGGTTAGAGTTAGGTTAGGTTTAGAGTTAGGGCTAGAGTATGGTGATAGTGCTTTAGGCTTAGGTTTAGGGTGGAATTTAGGTTAAGGATGAGGGTTAGGGTTGGGGTAGGTGTTTGGATTAATGTTAGGGTCAGGTTTAGGGTTTTGGTTTAGAGTTCAGGTTAGATTCAGGGTTAGGGTTAGATTTAGGTTTAGGGTTAGGGTTAGGTTTAGTGTTAGTTTAGCTTAGGGTTAGGGTTTGAATGAAGTTAGGGTAGGTTTAGTGTTATGGTTAGGTTGAAATTTTGGTTAAGTGTGAGGGTTTGGTTTCGGGTTAGGGTTAGTGGTTAAGGTTAGGTTTAGGCTAAGCATTAGGGTTAGAGTTAGGGTTAGTGGTTAGTGTTTCAGTTAGGTTTAGGATAGGGTTATAATTAGGGTTAAGTTTAGAGTTACGGTAAGAGTTAGATTGACGTTTACAGTTAAGGTGAGGGTTTTGCGTAACTGTTACTGTTAGGGTTAGGGCTAGGTTTAGGGTGAGAGTTGGGTTAGGGGTTAGGTTTAGGTTAAGTTTATGGTAGGCTTAAAGTTAGGGTTAAGGTTAGGTTAGGGTTAGGGTCAGGGTTAGGATTAGAATTAGGTTTCGGGCGAGGGTTAGTGTCAGAGTTATTATAAGGGTTAGGTTTAGGGTTACAGATGGGCCAAGGTTAAGGTTAGGGTTAGGTTTAGGGGTAGGATTAGGGTTCAAGTTAGGGTTAGCTTTAGGTTAGGGATAGGGTGAAGTAAAGTAGGGTGAGGGTTAGGGTTATGGCTAAGGTTTGGGTTCGTTTTCAGGTTAGTGTTAAGTTTATGTTTAGGGTTAGGGTTAAGTTTATGGGTTCTGTTTAGTTTTCGCGTTAGGGTTAGATTTTAGGTTAGGGTTAAGTTAAGTGTAACAGTTAGGGTTACGATTTGTGTTAGGCATTGTGGTTGGGGTGAGTGTTAGGTTTATGGTTAGGGTTGGGTAGAGTTAGGATTATGGTTATGGTAAGGTGTTAGGGTTTAGAGGTGTAGTTTAGGGTTAGGGTTTGGGTGAGGGTTTCGGTTAGGCATTGTGGTTCTGGTCATGGTTAAGTTTGGTTCAGTGTTAGGGTTAGGTTTATGATTAGGTTTCGGGTTAGTGTTAGAGTTAGGGTGAGGGATAGTGTTAAGGTTTAGGTTAGGTTTTGGTGTTATGGGTTAGGGTTTGCGTTAGGGTTAGTGTTATCTTTATGGCTTAGGGGTTTCAGGTTAGTGTTGTGGTTACGGCTAGGGTTAGCATTAGGGTTAGGGTTGTGGGCTACGGTTAGGGGTTAGAGTGAAGGTTACGGTTAGTTTTACAGTTAAGGTGAAGGTTTAGGGTAAGTGTTCTGATTAGGGTTAGAGTTCGAGTTAGAGTTAGGTTTAGGGATAGGGTTAGGTGTAGGGTAATATTTAGGTTTACGTCCAAGTTTAGGGTTAGAGTTAGTGTTGTATTTAGGGTCAGAGCTAGTGTTCTATTTAGGATCAAGTTTAGAGTTAGGGTTAGGTTTAGGATTAGGATTATGTTTAGGGTTAGGGTTAGGTTCAGAGCTATCGTAAGGGTTAGGTTTAGGGTTTCAGATGGACTAGTGTTATGGTTAGAGTTAGGTTTAAGGTAAGGGTTTTGCTTAGGTTTAGGTTAGGGCTAAGGTTAGGGTTAGGGTTTGGATGATGTTTAGGCTAGGGTGAGGGTTATTTTTATGGTTAGGGCTGGAGTTTGGGTTTGTGCTCACGTTACTTTTAAGGTTAGGTTTAGGGTTTGGATTAGGGTTAGGGGTTATGTTTAGGGTTAGATTTACGAACAGGGTTAGTATTAGTGTGAAGTTCAGGTTAAGTGGGAGGGTTAGGATAAGGGTTAGGATTAGGGTTAGAATTATAATGTTAGACATTAGGTTTAGGGTGTTAGGTTTAGGTTTATGGTTAGGCTAGTCTTAAGTTTAAGGTTAATGTTAGGGTTAGGATTAGATTAGGGTTACTCTTCGTGTTAGAGTAAGGGTTAGGGATAAGTTTAGGGATAGCATTAGATTTAGGGTTGGGGACACGGTTAAGGGTTAGGGTGTGTGTTAGTGTTAGGTTTACCGTTAAGGAGAGGGTTTAGGTTAATTGTTATGGTTAGGGTAAGAGTTAGAGTTAGGGTTAGGGTTAGGGTGAAGTTTCAGTTAATAGTGAGTGTTAGGGTTAAGGTTAGAGTTAGGGTTAAGGTTAGTGTCAGGGTTAGGTTTAGGGTTAGGGTTACGGTAGGGGTAAGGTTACTGTGAAGGCTAGGTTTACGGGAAAGGGTAGTGCTGGGTTAGGGTTAGGGTTACGTTTAGAGTTATTGTTAGGCTTAAGTTTAGGGTTAGGGTAGAGTTAATGTTAGGGTTAATTTTAGGGTTAGGGTAAGGGTTAGGTTTAGTTCAGGGTTAGGGCTAGGATTAGGGATAGGGTTAGGATTGGGGGATGGGTTAGGGATTCGTGTGAGGGTTAGTGTCAGGTTTACAGTTAAGCTGATGTTTTAGGGTGTTACAGTTAGGGTTAGGGTTAGAGTTAGGGTTAGGATTAGGTTTATGCTTAGGATTAGGGTTAGGGTTAGGGTCAGGGTTAGGTGGAGATTTAGTGTCATGTTTAGGTTGTTTTTTTAGTTTTAGGGTTAGGCTTAGTGTGAAGTTTATTTTAATTATGAGGTTTAGGGTTAGGGGTTAGGGTTAGGTTATGTTTAGTTTTAGGTTTGGGGTTAGTGGTAGCGTTAGGGTTAGTTTTAGTTTTGGTTAGGGTTTGAATGAATTTAAGGTAGGTTTAGCGTTATGGTTAGGGTGAAATTTTGGTTAAGGGTGAGAGTTTGTTTTAGGTTTAGGGTTAGGGTTGGAGTTAGGGTAAGTGTTTAGGTTTAGGTTTAAGGTTAAGTTTAAGTTTAGGCTAATGATTAGGTTTAGAGTTACGGTTAGGGGTTATTGTTTCGGTAAGGTTTAGGGTAGGGTTCTGTTTAGGGTTAAGTATAGTGTTAGGGTAAGAGTTAGAGTTCCATTTACAGTTGAGTGTTTTGGGTGTTACTGTTAGGGTTAGGGCTAGGGTTACAGTTAGAGTCAGGGTTAGAGTTTAGGGTTAGGGGTAAGTTTATGGTAGCCTTAATGTTAGGTTAAGGTTAGGTTAGGGTTAGGGTCAGGGTTAGGATTAGGTTTAGGGTGAGGGTTAGGGTCAGAGATATTGTAAGGGTTAGGTTTAGGGTTACAAGTGGGCCATGGTTAAGGTTAGGGTTAGGTTTAGGGTTCAAGTTAGGGTTAGCTTTAGGTTAGGGATAGGATGAAGTTTAAGATAGGGTGAGGGTTAGGGTTATGGCTAAGGTTTGGGTTAGTTTTCGGGTTAGTGTTAAGGTTATGTTTAGGGTTAGGGTTAAGTTTATGGGTTGTGTTTAGTTTTAGGGTTAGGGTTAGATTTTAGGTTAGGGTTAAGTTTAGTGTAAACAGCTAAGGTTACAGTTTGTGTTAGGCATTGTGGTTGGGGTGAGGTTTAGGTTTAGGGTTAGGGTTGTGTATGCTTAAGATTATGGTTATGGTAAGGTGTTAGGGGTTAGAAGTGTAGTTTAGGGTTAGGGGTGGGTGAGGGTTCTGGTAAAGCACTGTGGTTCTGACCATGGTTAGGTTTGGTTTAGGGTTACAGTTAGGTTTATGATTAGGTTTCAGGTTAGTGTTCGAGTTAGAGTTAAGGTTTGGGTTAGGCTTTGGTGTTAGGGGTTAGGGTTTGGGTTAGGGTTAGGGTTATTGTTAGGGCTCAGGGGTTCAGGTTAGTGTTAGGGTTAGGGTTACGGATAGCATTAGGGTTAGGGTTCGGGATACGGTTAGGGGTTAGGGTGAGGGTTATGGTTACTTTTACAGTTTAGGTGAGGGTTTAGGTTAAGTGTCATCATTAGGGTTAGAGTTAGGGTTATGGTTAGGTGTAGGGCAATATTTAGGTTTAGGTGCCGGTTTAGTGTTAGAGTCAGTGTTCAATTTAGGGTCAAGGTTAGATTTAGGGTTAGGGTTAGGTTTAGGTCTAGGGTTAGGATTAGGTTTAGGGTTAGGTTCAGGGCTATTGTAAGGGTTAGGTTTAGGGTTACATTTGGACTAGCATTATGGTTAGAGTTATGTTCAAGGATAGGGTTTGGGTTGGGTTTAGGTTTAGGGTTAGGGTTTGGATGAAGTTTAGGATAGGGTGAAGGTTATTTTTATGGTTTGGGCTAAAGTTTGGTTTTGTGTTCAGCTTAGTGTTAAGGTTAGGTTTAGGGTTCGGTTTTGGGTTAGGGGTTATGTTTAGGGTTTGGGTTACACTTTGGTTTAGGGTTAGTGTGAAGTTTAGGTTAAGGGTGAGGGTTAGGATAAAGGTTAGGATTAGGTTTATGGTAAGGTGTTAGTGGTTAGAGGTGTAGTTTAGGGTTAGGATTTGGGTGAGGGTTCCGGTTAGGAATTGTGGTTCTGGTCATGGTTGGGTTTGGTTTAGGTTTATGATTAGGTTTCGGGTTAGTGTTAGAGTTAGGGTGAGAGTTAGGGTTAAGGTTTAGATTAGGCTTTGGTGTTAGGGGTTAGGGTTTGTGTTAGAGTTAGGGTTATCGTTAGGGCTCAGGGGTTTCAGGTTAGTTTTAGGGTTAAGGTTAGGGATTGCATTAGGGTTAGGTTTGGGGGATACGGTTAGGGGTTAGGGTGAGGGTTACGGTTAGTTTTACAGTTAAAGTGTGGGTTTAGGATAAGTGTTATGATTAGGGTTAGAGTTGGAGTTATTTTTAGGTTTAGGGTTAGGTGTAGGGGAAGATTTAGGTTTAGGTCCAGGTTTAGGGTTAGAGTTAGTGTTCTCTCTAGGGTCAAGGGTGCAGTTAGGGTTAGGTTAGGATTAGGCCTAGGGCTAGGATTAGGTTTAGGGTTAATTTCAGGGCTATTGTAAGGGTTAGGTTTAGGGTTACAGATGGACTAGCGCTATGGTTAGAGGTAGGTTTAAGGTTAGGGTTTGGGTTAGGTTTAGGTTTAAGGTAGTGTTAGAGTTTGGATGAAGTTTAGGATAGGGTGAGGGTTATTTTTATGGTTAGGGCTAGAGTTTGGGTTTGTGTTCAGGTTAGCTTTAAGGCTAGGGTTCAGGTTAGGCTTAGGGGTTATGTTTAGGGTTACGGTTATGTTTTGGTTTAGGGTTAGTGTGAAGTTTAGGTTAAGGGTGAGGGTTAGGATAAGAGTTAGAATTAGGGTTAGGATTATAGTTAGTGTTAGAGGTTAGATTTAGGATGCTAACGTTAGGTTTATGGTTAGGGTTGGGTTAATGTTAGAGTTAGGGTTAGATTAGGTTTAATGTTCGTGTTTGGGTTAGGGATAGGGTTAGGGATAGCATTAGGTTTAGGGTTGGGGATACGGTTAGGGGTTAGGGTGAGGGTTGTGGTTAGGGTGTGGGTTAGGGTTAGGTTTACAGTTAAGGTGAGGGTTTAGGGTAAGTGTTATAGTTAGGGTTCGAGTTAGGGTTTGGGTTAGGTTTAGGGTGAAGTTTCAGTTAATAGTCAGGGTCAGGGTAAGGGTTAGGGTTAAGATTACAGTTAGGGTTAAGTTTAGTGTTAGGGTTAGGGTTAGGGGAGGGGTAAGGTTAGGGTTAAGGCTAGGTTTACGGTAAAGGGTAGGGCTAGGTTAGGGTTAGGTTTAGAGTTAGAGCTAGTACTAGGGTTTGGGGTAAGAGGTAGGGTCAGGTTTAGAGTTTTTGTTAGTTTTAGGGTGGAGTTAAGGTTAAGCTTAGCGTTAGGGTAAGTGTTAGGTTTAGGTCAGGGTTAAGGTTAGGATTAGGGATAGGGTTAGGGTTAGGGAAAGGGTTAGGTGTTCGTGGGAGGGTTAGTGTTAGGTTTACACTTAAGCTGATGTTTTACAGTGTTACGGTTAGGTCAGGGTTGTAGTTAGGGTTAGGATGAGGTTTAGGTTTAGGGCTATATTTAGGGGATAGTTTAGGGTTAGGTTTAGTTTTAGGGTTAAGGTTAGGCTTAGGTTTATCTTGAAATTTATGTTAAGGATGAGGGTTAGGGTTAGCGTTAGGGTTAGGTGTTTGGGTTAAGGTTAGGGTTAGGTTTAGGGTAAGGGTTAGGGTTTGGTTTAGGATCACGCTTAGGGTTAGGATTAGAATTAGGGTTAGTGGTTAGGGTTAGGCTTAGGGTTAAGGTTAGGTTTAGGCTAAAGATCAGGATTTGATTTCGAGTTAGGTGTTAGTGTTTTGGTTAGGTTTAAGGTAGGGTTATATTTAGGGTTAGGTTAAGAGTTAGATTTATGTTTACAGTTAAGGTGAGGGTTTTGGTTAAGTGTTACATTTAGGGTTAGGGTTAGGTTTAGGGCTAGGGCTAGGGTTAGGTTTAGATTTCAGGTTACAGGTTAGGGTTAGGTTTAAGTTTATGGTAGGGTAAAGTTAGGGTTAAGGTTTGGTTAGGGTTAGGGTCAGGGTTAGGATTAGGATTAGGTTTAGGGTGAGGGTTAGGGTCAGAGTTATTGTAAGGGTTAGGTTTGGGGTTACAGGTGGGTCAAGGTTAAGGTTAGGGTCAGGGTTAAAGTTAGGGTGTGCTTTAGATTAGGGATAGGGTGAAGTTTAAGATAGGGTGAGGGTTAGGGTTATTTCTAAGGTTTGGGATCGTTTTCAGGTTAGTGTTAAGTTTATGTTTAGGGTTAGGGTTAAGTTTATGGGTTCTGTTTAGTTTTAGGGTTAGGGTTAGATTTTAGGTTAGGGTTAAGTGTAACAGTTAGGGTTACGATTTGTGTTAGGCATTGTGGTTGGGGTGAGTGTTAGGTTTATGGTTAGGGTTGGGTAGAGTTAGGATTATGGTTACGGTAAGGTGTTAGGGTTTAGAGGTGTAGTTTAGGGTTAGGGTTTGGGTGAGGGTTTCGGTTAGGCATTGTGGTTCTGGTCATGGTTAAGTTTGGTTCAGTGTTAGGGTTAGGTTTATGATTAGGTTTCGGGTTAGTGTTAGAGTTAGGGTGAGATGTAGGGTTAAGGTTTGGATTAGGCTTTGGTGTTAGGGGTTAGGGTTTGTGTTAGAGTTAGGGTTATCGTTAGGGCTCAGGTGTTTCAGGTTAGTTTTAGGGTTAAGGTTAGGGATTGCATTAGGCTTAGGTTTGGGGGATACGGTTAGGGGTTAGGGTGAGGGTTACGGTTAGTTTTACATTTAAAGTGTGGGTTTAGGATAAGTGTTATGATTAGGGTTAGAGTTGGAGTTATTTTTAGGTTTAGGGTTAGGTGTAGGGGAAGATTTAGGTTTAGGTCCAGGTTTAGGGTTAGAGTTAGTGTTCTCTCTAGGTTCAAGGGTGCAGTTAGGGTTAGGTTAGGATTAGGCCTAGGGCTAGGATTAGGTTTAGGGTTAATTTCAGGGCTATTGTAAGGGTTAGGTTTAGGGTTACAGATGGACTAGCGCTATGGTTAGAGGTAGGTTTAAGGTTAGGGTTTGGGTTAGGTTTAGGTTTAAGGTAGTGTTAGAGTTTGGATGAAGTTTAGGATAGGGTGAGGGTTATTTTTATGGTTAGGGCTAGAGTTTGGGTTTGTGTTCAGGTTAGCTTTAAGGCTAGGGTTCAGGTTAGGCTTAGGGGTTATGTTTAGGGTTACGGTTATGTTTTGGTTTAGGGTTAGTGTGAAGTTTAGGTTAAGGGTGAGGGTTAGGATAAGAGTTAGAATTAGGGTTAGGATTATAGTTAGTGTTAGAGGTTAGATTTAGGATGCTAACGTTAGGTTTATGGTTAGGGTTGGGTTAATGTTAGAGTTAGGGTTAGATTAGGTTTAATGTTCGTGTTTGGGTTAGGGATAGGGTTAGGGATAGCATTAGGTTTAGGGTTGGGGATACGGTTAGGGGTTAGGGTGAGGGTTGTGGTTAGGGTGTGGGTTAGGGTTAGGTTTACAGTTAAGGTGAGGGTTTAGGGTAAGTGTTATAGTTAGGGTTCGAGTTAGGGTTTGGGTTAGGTTTAGGGTGAAGTTTCAGTTAATAGTCAGGGTCAGGGTAAGGGTTAGGGTTAAGATTACAGTTAGGGTTAAGTTTAGTGTTAGGGTTAGGGTTAGGGGAGGGGTAAGGTTAGGGTTAAGGCTAGGTTTACGGTAAAGGGTAGGGCTAGGTTAGGGTTAGGTTTAGAGTTAGAGCTAGTACTAGGGTTTAGGGTAAGAGGTAGGGTCAGGTTTAGAGTTTTTGTTAGTTTTAGGGTGGAGTTAAGGTTAAGCTTAGCGTTAGGGTAAGTGTTAGGTTTAGGTCAGGGTTAAGGTTAGGATTAGGGATAGGGTTAGGGTTAGGGAAAGGGTTAGGTGTTCGTGGGAGGGTTAGTGTTAGGTTTACACTTAAGCTGATGTTTTACAGTGTTACGGTTAGGTCAGGGTTGTAGTTAGGGTTAGGATGAGGTTTAGGTTTAGGGCTATATTTAGGGGATAGTTTAGGGTTAGGTTTAGTTTTAGGGTTAAGGTTAGGCTTAGGTTTATCTTGAAATTTATGTTAAGGATGAGGGTTAGGGTTAGCGTTAGGGTTAGGTGTTTGGGTTAAGGTTAGGGTTAGGTTTAGGGTAAGGGTTAGGGTTTGGTTTAGGATCACGCTTAGGGTTAGGATTAGAATTAGGGTTAGTGGTTAGGGTTAGGCTTAGGGTTAAGGTTAGGTTTAGGCTAAAGATCAGGATTTGATTTCGAGTTAGGTGTTAGTGTTTTGGTTAGGTTTAAGGTAGGGTTATATTTAGGGTTAGGTTAAGAGTTAGATTTATGTTTACAGTTAAGGTGAGGGTTTTGGTTAAGTGTTACATTTAGGGTTAGGGTTAGGTTTAGGGCTAGGGCTAGGGTTAGGTTTAGATTTCAGGTTACAGGTTAGGGTTAGGTTTAAGTTTATGGTAGGGTAAAGTTAGGGTTAAGGTTTGGTTAGGGTTAGGGTCAGGGTTAGGATTAGGATTAGGTTTAGGGTGAGGGTTAGGGTCAGAGTTATTGTAAGGGTTAGGTTTGGGGTTACAGGTGGGTCAAGGTTAAGGTTAGGGTCAGGGTTAAAGTTAGGGTGTGCTTTAGATTAGGGATAGGGTGAAGTTTAAGATAGGGTGAGGGTTAGGGTTATTTCTAAGGTTTGGGATCGTTTTCAGGTTAGTGTTAAGTTTATGTTTAGGGTTAGGAATAAGTTTATGGGTTCTGTTTAGTTTTAGGGTTAGGGTTAGATTTTAGGTTAGGGTTAAGTTAAGTGTAACAGTTAGGGTTACGATTTGTGTTAGGCATTGTGGTTGGGGTGAGTGTTAGGTTTATGGTTAGGGTTGGGTAGAGTTAGGATTATGGTTACGGTAAGGTGTTAGGGTTTAGAGGTGTAGTTTAGGGTTAGGGTTTGGGTGAGGGTTTCGGTTAGGCATTGTGGTTCTGGTCATGGTTAAGTTTGGTTCAGTGTTAGGGTTAGGTTTATGATTAGGTTTCGGGTTAGTGTTAGAGTTAGGGTGAGATGTAGGGTTAAGGTTTGGATTAGGCTTTGGTGTTAGGGGTTAGGGTTTGTGTTAGAGTTAGGGTTATCGTTAGGGCTCAGGTGTTTCAGGTTAGTTTTAGGGTTAAGGTTAGGGATTGCATTAGGCTTAGGTTTGGGGGATACGGTTAGGGGTTAGGGTGAGGGTTACGGTTAGTTTTACAGTTAAAGTGTGGGTTTAGGATAAGTGTTATGATTAGGGTTAGAGTTGGAGTTATTTTTAGGTTTAGGGTTAGGTGTAGGGGAAGATTTAGGTTTAGGTCCAGGTTTAGGGTTAGAGTTAGTGTTCTCTCTAGGGTCAAGGGTGCAGTTAGGGTTAGGTTAGGATTAGGCCTAGGGCTAGGATTAGGTTTAGGGTTAATTTCAGGGCTATTGTAAGGGTTAGGTTTAGGGTTACAGATGGACTAGCGCTATGGTTAGAGGTAGGTTTAAGGTTAGGGTTTGGGTTAGGTTTAGGTTTAAGGTAGTGTTAGAGTTTGGATGAAGTTTAGGATAGGGTGAGGGTTATTTTTATGGTTAGGGCTAGAGTTTGGGTTTGTGTTCAGGTTAGCTTTAAGGCTAGGGTTCAGGTTAGGCTTAGGGGTTATGTTTAGGGTTACGGTTATGTTTTGGTTTAGGGTTAGTGTGAAGTTTAGGTTAAGGGTGAGGGTTAGGATAAGAGTTAGAATTAGGGTTAGGATTATAGTTAGTGTTAGAGGTTAGATTTAGGATGCTAACGTTAGGTTTATGGTTAGGGTTGGGTTAATGTTAGAGTTAGGGTTAGATTAGGTTTAATGTTCGTGTTTGGGTTAGGGATAGGGTTAGGGATAGCATTAGGTTTAGGGTTGGGGATACGGTTAGGGGTTAGGGTGAGGGTTGTGGTTAGGGTGTGGGTTAGGGTTAGGTTTACAGTTAAGGTGAGGGTTTAGGGTAAGTGTTATAGTTAGGGTTCGAGTTAGGGTTTGGGTTAGGTTTAGGGTGAAGTTTCAGTTAATAGTCAGGGTCAGGGTAAGGGTTAGGGTTAAGATTACAGTTAGGGTTAAGTTTAGTGTTAGGGTTAGGGTTAGGGGAGGGGTAAGGTTAGGGTTAAGGCTAGGTTTACGGTAAAGGGTAGGGCTAGGTTAGGGTTAGGTTTAGAGTTAGAGCTAGTACTAGGGTTTAGGGTAAGAGGTAGGGTCAGGTTTAGAGTTTTTGTTAGTTTTAGGGTGGAGTTAAGGTTAAGCTTAGCGTTAGGGTAAGTGTTAGGTTTAGGTCAGGGTTAAGGTTAGGATTAGGGATAGGGTTAGGGTTAGGGAAAGGGTTAGGTGTTCGTGGGAGGGTTAGTGTTAGGTTTACACTTAAGCTGATGTTTTACAGTGTTACGGTTAGGTCAGGGTTGTAGTTAGGGTTAGGATGAGGTTTAGGTTTAGGGCTATATTTAGGGGATAGTTTAGGGTTAGGTTTAGTTTTAGGGTTAAGGTTAGGCTTAGGTTTATCTTGAAATTTATGTTAAGGATGAGGGTTAGGGTTAGCGTTAGGGTTAGGTGTTTGGGTTAAGGTTAGGGTTAGGTTTAGGGTAAGGGTTAGGGTTTGGTTTAGGATCACGCTTAGGGTTAGGATTAGAATTAGGGTTAGTGGTTAGGGTTAGGCTTAGGGTTAAGGTTAGGTTTAGGCTAAAGATCAGGATTTGATTTCGAGTTAGGTGTTAGTGTTTTGGTTAGGTTTAAGGTAGGGTTATATTTAGGGTTAGGTTAAGAGTTAGATTTATGTTTACAGTTAAGGTGAGGGTTTTGGTTAAGTGTTACATTTAGGGTTAGGGTTAGGTTTAGGGCTAGGGCTAGGGTTAGGTTTAGATTTCAGGTTACAGGTTAGGGTTAGGTTTAAGTTTATGGTAGGGTAAAGTTAGGGTTAAGGTTTGGTTAGGGTTAGGGTCAGGGTTAGGATTAGGATTAGGTTTAGGGTGAGGGTTAGGGTCAGAGTTATTGTAAGGGTTAGGTTTGGGGTTACAGGTGGGTCAAGGTTAAGGTTAGGGTCAGGGTTAAAGTTAGGGTGTGCTTTAGATTAGGGATAGGGTGAAGTTTAAGATAGGGTGAGGGTTAGGGTTATTTCTAAGGTTTGGGATCGTTTTCAGGTTAGTGTTAAGTTTATGTTTAGGGTTAGGAATAAGTTTATGGGTTCTGTTTAGTTTTAGGGTTAGGGTTAGATTTTAGGTTAGGGTTAAGTTAAGTGTAACAGTTAGGGTTACGATTTGTGTTAGGCATTGTGGTTGGGGTGAGTGTTAGGTTTATGGTTAGGGTTGGGTAGAGTTAGGATTATGGTTACGGTAAGGTGTTAGGGTTTAGAGGTGTAGTTTAGGGTTAGGGTTTGGGTGAGGGTTTCGGTTAGGCATTGTGGTTCTGGTCATGGTTAAGTTTGGTTCAGTGTTAGGGTTAGGTTTATGATTAGGTTTCGGGTTAGTGTTAGAGTTAGGGTGAGATGTAGGGTTAAGGTTTGGATTAGGCTTTGGTGTTAGGGGTTAGGGTTTGTGTTAGAGTTAGGGTTATCGTTAGGGCTCAGGTGTTTCAGGTTAGTTTTAGGGTTAAGGTTAGGGATTGCATTAGGCTTAGGTTTGGGGGATACGGTTAGGGGTTAGGGTGAGGGTTACGGTTAGTTTTACAGTTAAAGTGTGGGTTTAGGATAAGTGTTATGATTAGGGTTAGAGTTGGAGTTATTTTTAGGTTTAGGGTTAGGTGTAGGGGAAGATTTAGGTTTAGGTCCAGGTTTAGGGTTAGAGTTAGTGTTCTCTCTAGGGTCAAGGGTGCAGTTAGGGTTAGGTTAGGATTAGGCCTAGGGCTAGGATTAGGTTTAGGGTTAATTTCAGGGCTATTGTAAGGGTTAGGTTTAGGGTTACAGATGGACTAGCGCTATGGTTAGAGGTAGGTTTAAGGTTAGGGTTTGGGTTAGGTTTAGGTTTAAGGTAGTGTTAGAGTTTGGATGAAGTTTAGGATAGGGTGAGGGTTATTTTTATGGTTAGGGCTAGAGTTTGGGTTTGTGTTCAGGTTAGCTTTAAGGCTAGGGTTCAGGTTAGGCTTAGGGGTTATGTTTAGGGTTACGGTTATGTTTTGGTTTAGGGTTAGTGTGAAGTTTAGGTTAAGGGTGAGGGTTAGGATAAGAGTTAGAATTAGGGTTAGGATTATAGTTAGTGTTAGAGGTTAGATTTAGGATGCTAACGTTAGGTTTATGGTTAGGGTTGGGTTAATGTTAGAGTTAGGGTTAGATTAGGTTTAATGTTCGTGTTTGGGTTAGGGATAGGGTTAGGGATAGCATTAGGTTTAGGGTTGGGGATACGGTTAGGGGTTAGGGTGAGGGTTGTGGTTAGGGTGTGGGTTAGGGTTAGGTTTACAGTTAAGGTGAGGGTTTAGGGTAAGTGTTATAGTTAGGGTTCGAGTTAGGGTTTGGGTTAGGTTTAGGGTGAAGTTTCAGTTAATAGTCAGGGTCAGGGTAAGGGTTAGGGTTAAGATTACAGTTAGGGTTAAGTTTAGTGTTAGGGTTAGGGTTAGGGGAGGGGTAAGGTTAGGGTTAAGGCTAGGTTTACGGTAAAGGGTAGGGCTAGGTTAGGGTTAGGTTTAGAGTTAGAGCTAGTACTAGGGTTTAGGGTAAGAGGTAGGGTCAGGTTTAGAGTTTTTGTTAGTTTTAGGGTGGAGTTAAGGTTAAGCTTAGCGTTAGGGTAAGTGTTAGGTTTAGGTCAGGGTTAAGGTTAGGATTAGGGATAGGGTTAGGGTTAGGGAAAGGGTTAGGTGTTCGTGGGAGGGTTAGTGTTAGGTTTACACTTAAGCTGATGTTTTACAGTGTTACGGTTAGGTCAGGGTTGTAGTTAGGGTTAGGATGAGGTTTAGGTTTAGGGCTATATTTAGGGGATAGTTTAGGGTTAGGTTTAGTTTTAGGGTTAAGGTTAGGCTTAGGTTTATCTTGAAATTTATGTTAAGGATGAGGGTTAGGGTTAGCGTTAGGGTTAGGTGTTTGGGTTAAGGTTAGGGTTAGGTTTAGGGTAAGGGTTAGGGTTTGGTTTAGGATCACGCTTAGGGTTAGGATTAGAATTAGGGTTAGTGGTTAGGGTTAGGCTTAGGGTTAAGGTTAGGTTTAGGCTAAAGATCAGGATTTGATTTCGAGTTAGGTGTTAGTGTTTTGGTTAGGTTTAAGGTAGGGTTATATTTAGGGTTAGGTTAAGAGTTAGATTTATGTTTACAGTTAAGGTGAGGGTTTTGGTTAAGTGTTACATTTAGGGTTAGGGTTAGGTTTAGGGCTAGGGCTAGGGTTAGGTTTAGATTTCAGGTTACAGGTTAGGGTTAGGTTTAAGTTTATGGTAGGGTAAAGTTAGGGTTAAGGTTTGGTTAGGGTTAGGGTCAGGGTTAGGATTAGGATTAGGTTTAGGGTGAGGGTTAGGGTCAGAGTTATTGTAAGGGTTAGGTTTGGGGTTACAGGTGGGTCAAGGTTAAGGTTAGGGTCAGGGTTAAAGTTAGGGTGTGCTTTAGATTAGGGATAGGGTGAAGTTTAAGATAGGGTGAGGGTTAGGGTTATGGCTAAGGTTTGCTTGAGTTTTCAGGTTAGTGTTAAGGTTATGTTTAGGGTTAGGAATAAGTTTATGGGTTCTGTTTACTTTTAGGGTTAGGGGTAGATTTTAGGTTAGGGTTAAGTTCAGTGTTACGGTTAGGGTTAGGTTTACGGTTTGTGTTAGGCATTGTGGTTGGTTTGAGGATTAGGTTTAGCATTAGGGTTGGGTAGGGTTAGGATTATGGTTATGGTAAGGTGTTAGGGATTAGAGGAGTAGTATTGGGTTAGGGCTTGGGTGAGGGTTCCGGTTAGGCATTGTGGTTCTGGTCATGGTTAGGTTTGGTTTAGGGTTAGGGTTAGTTTTATGATTAGGTTTAGGGTTAGTGTTAGAGTTAGGGTTAGGCTTTGGTGCTAGGGGTTAGGTTTTGGGTTAGGGTTAGGGTTATCGTTAGGGCCTAGGTTTTCAGGTGAGTGTTAGGGTTAGGGTTAGGGATAGCATTAGGGTTAGCTTTTGGGGGTACGTTTAGGGGTTAGGTGAGGGTTACAGTTAGTATTGCAGTTAAGGTTAGGTCTTAGGGCAAGTGTTAGGATTAGGGTTAGAGTTAGAGTTAGGGTTAGGTTTAGGGTTAGGTGCAGGGTAAGTTTTAGGTTTAAGTCCTGGTTTAGGGTTAGAGTTAGTGTTCTATTTAGGGTCAAGTTTAGAGTTCGGGTTAGGTTTAGGATTAGGTCTATTGTTGGGCTTAGGATTAGGGTTAGGTTCAGAGCTATTGTAAGGCTTAGGTTTAGGGTTACAGATGGACTAGCTTTACGGTTAGAGTTAGGTTTAAGGTTAGGGTTTGGGCTAGGTTTACGTTTACGGTTATGGTTAGGGTTAGGATTTGGTTGAAGTTTAGCATAGGCTGAGGGTTACTTTTAGGGTTAGGGCTAGAGTTTGGGTTTGTGTTCAGGTTAGTGTTATGGTTAGATTTAGGGTCCAGTTTAGGGTTAGGGGTTAGGTTTAGTGTTAGGGTTAGTTTTAGGTTTAGGGTTAGTGTGAAGTTTAGGTTAAGGGTGAGAGTTAGGGTTAGGGTTAGGATTAGGGTTAGTGTTAGACATTAGGTTTAGGGTGCTAGTTTTAGGTTTATGGTTAGGGTAGGTTTAAGTTTAGGGTTAATGTTAGGGTTAGTGTTAGATTAGGGTTACAGTTCATGTTAGGGTTACAGTTAGGGTTAGGGATAGCATTAGGTTTAGGGTTAGGAATATAGTTAGGGGTTAGGGTGAGGGTTGAGGGATAGCATTAGGTTTAGAGTTAGGAATATAGTTAGGGGTTAGGGTGAGGGTTGGGGATATGGTGAGGGTTAGGTTTAGGTTTACAGTTAAGGTGAGGGTTTAGGGTAATTGTTATGGTTAGGGTTAGAGTTAGGGTCATGGTGAAGTTTCAGGTAATAGCGGGGTTCAGGGTTAATGTTAGATTTAGGGTTAAGGTTAGTGTTAGGGTTAGGTTTAGGTTAGGGTTAAGGTAGAGGTCAGGTTAGGGTTAAGACTAGGTTTACGGTAAAGTGTAAGGCTAGGTCAGGGTTAGGTTTAGAGTTAGTGCTAGGGTTTAGGGTTAGGGTTAAGGTCAGGTTTAGAGTTATTGTTAGGTTTACTGTTAAGGTTAGGGTAGAGTTAAGGTTAAGGTCAAGTTTAAGTTTAGGGTAAGAGTTAGGTTTACGTCAGGTTTAGGGTTAGGATGAGGGATAGGGTTAGGGAAATGGTTACGGTTTCGTGTGCGGATTAGTGTTATGTTTACATTAAGCTGATATTTTTGGGTGTTACAGTAAGGTTTAGCGTTAGAGTTAGGTTAGGTTTAGAGTTAGGGCTAGAGTATGGTGATAGTGCTTTAGGCTTAGGTTTAGGGTGGAATTTAGGTTAAGGATGAGGGTTAGGGTTGGGGTAGGTGTTTGGATTAATGTTAGGGTCAGTTTTAGGGTTTTGGTTTAGAGTTCAGGTTAGATTCAGGGTTAGGGTTAGATTTAGGTTTAGGGTTAGGGTTAGGTTTAGTGTTAGTTTAGCTTAGGGTTAGGGTTTGAATGAAGTTAGGGTAGGTTTAGGGTTATGGTTAGGTTGAAATTTTGGTTAAGTGTGAGGGTTTGGTTTCGGGTTAGGGTTAGAGTTAGGGTTAGTGGTTCAGGCTAGGTTTAGGGTTAAGGTTAGGTTTAGGCTAAGCATTAGGGTTAGAGTTAGGGTTAGTGGTTAGTGTTTCAGTTAGGTTTAGGATAGGGTTATAATTAGGGTTAAGTTTAGGGTTACGGTAAGAGTTAGATTTACGTTTACAGTTAAGGTGAGGGTTTTGCGTAACTGTTACGGTTAGGGTTAGGGCTAGGTTTAGGGTGAGATTTGGGTTAGGGGTTAGGTTTAGGTTAAGTTTATGGTAGGCTTAAAGTTAGGGTTAAGGTTAGGTTAGGGTTAGGGTCAGGGTTAGGATTAGAATTAGGTTTCGGGCGAGGGTTAGTGTCAGAGTTATTATAAGGGTTAGCTTTAGGGTTACAGATGGGCCAAGGTTAAGGATAGGGTTAGGTTTAGGGGTAGGATTAGGGTTAAAGTTAGGGTTAGCTTTAGGTTAGGGATAGGGTGAAGTAAAGTAGGGTGAGGGTTAGGGTTATGGCTAAGGTTTGGGTTCGTTTTCAGGTTAGTGTTAAGTTTATGTTTAGGGTTAGGGTTAAGTTTATGGGTTCTGTTTAGTTTTAGGGTTAGGGTTAGATTTTAGGTTAGGGTTAAGTTAAGTGTAACAGTTAGGGTTACGATTTGTGTTAGGCATTGTGGTTGGGGTGAGTGTTAGGTTTATGGTTAGGGTTGGGTAGAGTTAGGATTATGGTTATGGTAAGGTGTTAGGGTTTAGAGGTGTAGTTTAGGGTTAGGGTTTGGGTGAGGGTTTCGGTAAGGCATTGTGGTTCTTGTCATGGTTAAGCTTGGTTCAGTGTTAGGGTTAGGTTTATGATTAGGTTTCGGGTTAGTGTTAGAGTTAGGGTGAGGGATAGTGTTAAGGTTTAGGTTAGGTTTTGGTGTTATGGGTTAGGGTTTGCGTTAGGGTTAGTGTTATCTTTATGGCTTAGGGGTTTCAGGTTAGTGTTGTGGTTAGGGCTAGGGTTAGCATTAGGGTTAGGGTTGTGGGCTACGGTTAGGAGTTAGAGTGAAGGCTACGGTTAGTTTTACAGTTAAGGTGAGGGTTTAGGGTAAGTGTTCTGATTAGGCTTAGAGTTCGAGTTAGGCTTAGGTTTAGGGTTAGGGTTAGGTGTAGGCTAATATTTAGGTTTACGTCCAAGATTAGGGTTAGAGTTAGTGCTGTATTTAGGGTGAGAGCTAGTGTTCTATTTAGGGTCAAGTTTAGAGTTAGGGTTAGGTTTAGGATTAGGATTATGTTTAGGGTTAGGGTTAGGTTCAGAGCTATCGTAAGGGTTAGGTTTAGGGTTTCAGATGGACTAGTGTTATGGTTAGAGTTAGGTTTAAGGTAAGGGTTTTGCTTAGGTTTAGGTTAGGGCTAAGGTTAGGATTAGGGTTTGGATGATGTTTAGGCTAGGGAGAGGGTTATTTTTATGGTTAGGGCTGGAGTTTGGATTTGTGCTCACGTTACTTTTAAGGTTAGGTTTAGGGTTTGGATTAGGGTTAGGGGTTATGTTTAGGGTTAGATTTACGAACAGGGTTAGTATTAGTGTGAAGTTCAGGTTAAGTGGGAGGGTTAGGATAAGGGTTAGGATTAGGGTTAGAATTATAATGTTAGACATTAGGTTTAGGGTGTTAGGTTTAGGTTCATGGTTAGGCTAGTCTTAAGTTTAAGGTTAATGTTAGGGTTAGGATTAGATTAGGGTTACTCTTCGTGTTAGAGTTAGGGTTAGGGATAAGTTTAGGGATAGCATTAGGTTTAGGGTTGGGGACAGGGTTAAGGGTTAGGGTGTGTGTTAGTGTTAGGTTTACCGTTAAGGAGAGGGTTTAGGTTAATTGTTATGGTTAGGGTTAGAGTTAGAGTTAGGGTTAGGGTTAGGGTGAAGTTTCAGTTAATAGTGAGTGTTAGGGTTAAGGTTAGAGTTAGGGTTAAGGTTAGTGTCAGGGTTAGGTTTAGGTTTAGGGTTACGGTAGGGGTAAGGTTACTGTGAAGGCTAGGTTTACAGTAAAGGGTAGTGCTGGGTTAGGGTTAGGGTTACGTTTAGAGTTATTGTTAGGCTTAAGTTTAGGGTTAGGGTAGAGTTAATGTTAGGGTTAATTTTAGGGTTAGGGTAAGGGTTAGGTTTAGTTCAGGGTTAGGGCTAGGATTAGGGATAGGGTTAGGATTGGGGGATGGGTTAGGGATTCGTGTGAGGGTTAGTGTCAGGTTTACAGTTAAGCTGATGTTTTAGGGTGTTACAGTTAGGGTTAGGGTTAGAGTTAGGGTTAGGATTAGGTTTATGCTTAGGATTAGGGTTAGGGTTAGGGTTAGGGTCAGGGTTAGGTGGAGATTTAGTGTCATGTTTAGGTTGTTTTTTTAGTTTTAGGGTTAGGCTTAGTGTGAAGTTTATTTTAATTATGAGGTTTAGGGTTAGGGGTTAGGGTTAGGTTATGTTTAGTTTTAGGTTTAGGGTTAGTGGTAGCGTTAGGGTTAGTTTTAGTTTTGGTTAGGGTTTGAATGAATTTAAGGTAGGTTTAGCGTTATGGTTAGGGTGAAATTTTGGTTAAGGGTGAGAGTTTTTTTTAGGTTTAGGGTTAGGGTTAGAGTCAGGGTGAGTGTTTAGGTTTAGGTTTAAGGTTAAGTTTAGGTTTAGGCTAATGATTAGGTTTAGAGTTAGGGTTAGGGGTTATTGTTTCGGTAAGGTTTAGGGTAGGGTTCTGTTTAGGGTTAAGTATAGTGTTAGGGTAAGAGTTAGAGTTCCATTTACAGTTGAGTGTTTTGGGTGTTACTGTTAGGGTTAGGGCTAGGGTTACAGTTAGAGTTAGGGTTAGAGTTTAGGGTTAGGTGTAAATTTATGGTAGCCTTAATGTTAGGTTAAGGTTAGGTTAGGGTTAGGGTCAGGGTTAGGATTAGGTTTAGGGTGAGGGTTAGGGTCAGAGATATTGTAAGGGTTAGGTTTAGGGTTACAAGTGGGCCATGGTTAAGGTTAGGGTTAGGTTTAGGGTTCAAGTTAGGGTTAGCTTTAGGTTAGGGATAGGATGAAGTTTAAGATAGGGTGAGGGTTAGGGTTATGGCTAAGGTTTGGGTTAGTTTTCGGGTTTGTGTTAAGGTTATGTTTAGGGTTAGGGTTAAGTTTATGGGTTGTGTTTAGTTTTAGGGTTAGGGTTAGATTTTAGGTTAGGGTTAAGTTTAGTGTAAACAGCTAAGGTTACGGTTTGTGTTAGGCATTGTGGTTGGGGTGAGGTTTAGGTTTAGGGTTAGGGTTTGAATGAAGTTTAGGATAGGGTGAGGGTTATTTTTATGGTTTGGGCTAAAGTTTGGTTTTGTGTTCAGCTTAGTGTTAAGGTTAGGTTTAGGGTTCGGTTTTGGGTTAGGGGTTATGTTTAGGGTTTGGGTTACGCTTTGGTTTAGGGTTCGTGTGAAGTTTAGGTTAAGGGTGAGGGTTAGGATAAAGGTTAGGGTTAGGTTTATGGTAAGGTGTTAGTGGTTAGAGGTGTAGTTTAGGGTTAGGGTTTGGGTGAGGGTTCCGGTTAGGAATTGTGGTTCTGGTCATGGTTGGGTTTGGTTCAGGTTTATGATTCGGATTCGGGTTAGTGTTAGAGTTAGGGTGAAAGTTAGGGTTAAGGTTTGGATTAGGCTTTGGTGTTAGGGGTTAGGGTTTGTGTTAGAGTTAGTGTTATCGTTAGGGCTCAGGGGTTTCAGGTTATTTTTAGGGTTAAGGTTAGGGATTGCATTAGGGTTAGGTTTGGGGGATACGGTTAGGGGTTAGGGTGAGGGTTACGGTTAGTTTTACAGTTAAAGTGTGGGTTTAGGATAAGTGTTATGATTAGGGTTAGAGTTGGAGTTATTTTTAGGTTTAGGGTTAGGTGTAGGGGAAGATTTAGGTTTAGGTCCAGGTTTAGGGTTAGAGTTAGTGTTCTCTCTAGGGTCAAGGGTGCAGTTAGGGTTAAGTTAGGATTAGGCCTAGGGCTAGGATTAGGTTTAGGGTTAATTTCAGGGCTATTGTAAGGGTTAGGTTTAGGGTTACAGATGGACTAGCGTTATGGTTAGAGGTAGGTTTAAGGTTAGGGTTTGGGTTAGGTTTAGGTTTAAGGTAGTGTTAGAGTTTGGATGAAGTTTAGGATAGGGTGAGGGTTATTTTTATGGTTAGGGCTAGAGTTTGGGTTTGTGTTCAGGTTAGCTTTAAGGCTAGGGTTCAGGTTAGGGTTAGGGGTTATGTTTAGGGTTAGGGTTATGTTTTGGTTTAGGGTTAGTGTGAAGTTTAGGTTAAGGGTGAGGGTTAGCATAAGAGTTAGAATTAGGGTTAGGATTATAGTTAGTGTTAGAGGTTAGATTTAGGATGCTAACGTTAGGTTTATGGTTAGGGTTGGGTTAATGTTAGAGTTAGGGTTAGATTAGGTTTAATGTTCGTGTTTGGGTTAGGGATAGGGTTAGGGATAGCATTAGGTTTAGGGTTGGGGATACGGTTAGGGGTTAGGGTGAGGGTTGTGGTTAGGGTGTGGGTTAGGGTTAGGTTTACAGTTAAGGTGAGGGTTTAGGGTAAGTGTTATAGTTAGGGTTCGAGTTAGGGTTTGGGTTAGGTTTAGGGTGAAGTTTCAGTTAATAGTCAGGGTCAGGGTAAGGGTTAGGGTTAAGATTACAGTTAGGGTTAAGTTTAGTGTTAGGGTTAGGGTTAGGGGAGGGGTAAGGTTAGGGTTAAGGCTAGGTTTACGGTAAAGGGTAGGGCTAGGTTAGGGTTAGGTTTAGAGTTAGAGCTAGTACTAGGGTTTAGGGTAAGAGGTAGGGTCAGGTTTAGAGTTTTTGTTAGTTTTAGGGTGGAGTTAAGGTTAAGCTTAGCGTTAGGGTAAGTGTTAGGTTTAGGTCAGGGTTAAGGTTAGGATTAGGGATAGGGTTAGGGTTAGGGAAAGGGTTAGGTGTTCGTGGGAGGGTTAGTGTTAGGTTTACACTTAAGCTGATGTTTTACAGTGTTACGGTTAGGTCAGGGTTGTAGTTAGGGTTAGGATGAGGTTTAGGTTTAGGGCTATATTTAGGGGATAGTTTAGGGTTAGGTTTAGTTTTAGGGTTAAGGTTAGGCTTAGGTTTATCTTGAAATTTATGTTAAGGATGAGGGTTAGGGTTAGCGTTAGGGTTAGGTGTTTGGGTTAGGGTTAGGGTTAGGTTTAGGGTAAGGGTTAGGGTTTGGTTTAGGATCACGCTTAGGGTTAGGATTAGAATTAGGGTTAGTGGTTAGGGTTAGGCTTAGGGTTAAGGTTAGGTTTAGGCTAAAGATCAGGATTTGATTTCGAGTTAGGTGTTAGTGTTTTGGTTAGGTTTAGGGTAGGGTTATATTTAGGGTTAGGTTAAGAGTTAGATTTATGTTTACAGTTAAGGTGAGGGTTTTGGGTAAGTGTTACATTTAGGGTTAGGGTTAGGTTTAGGGCTAGGGCTAGGGTTAGGTTTAGATTTCAGGTTACAGGTTAGGGTTAGGTTTAAGTTTATGGTAGGGTAAAGTTAGGGTTAAGGTTTGGTTAGGGTTAGGGTCAGGGTTAGGATTAGGATTAGGTTTAGGGTGAGGGTTAGGGTCAGCGTTATTGTAAGGGTTAGGTTTGGGGTTACAGGTGGGTCAAGGTTAAGGTTAGGGTCAGGGTTAAAGTTAGGGTGTGCTTTAGATTAGGGATAGGGTGAAGTTTAAGATAGGGTGAGGGTTAGGGTTATGGCTAAGGTTTGCTTGAGTTTTCAGGTTAGTGTTAAGGTTATGTTTAGGGTTAGGAATAAGTTTATGGGTTCTGTTTACTTTTAGGGTTAGGGGTAGATTTTAGGTTAGGGTTAAGTTCAGTGTTACGGTTAGGGTTAGGTTTACGGTTTGTGTTAGGCATTGTGGTTGGTTTGAGGATTAGGTTTAGCATTAGGGTTGGGTAGGGTTAGGATTATGGTTATGGTAAGGTGTTAGGGATTAGAGGAGTAGTATTGGGTTAGGGCTTGGGTGAGGGTTCCGGTTAGGCATTGTGGTTCTGGTCATGGTTAGGTTTGGTTTAGGGTTAGGGTTAGTTTTATGATTAGGTTTAGGGTTAGTGTTAGAGTTAGGGTTAGGCTTTGGTGCTAGGGGTTAGGTTTTGGGTTAGGGTTAGGGTTATCGTTAGGGCCTAGGTTTTCAGGTGAGTGTTAGGGTTAGGGTTAGGGATAGCATTAGGGTTAGCTTTTGGGGGTACGTTTAGGGGTTAGGTGAGGGTTACAGTTAGTATTGCAGTTAAGGTTAGGTTTTAGGGCAAGTGTTAGGACTAGGGTTAGAGTTAGAGTTAGGGTTAGGTTTAGGGTTAGGTGCAGGGTAAGTTTTAGGTTTAAGTCCTGGTTTAGGGTTAGAGTTAGTGTTCTATTTAGGGTCAAGTTTAGAGTTCGGGTTAGGTTTAGGATTAGGTCTATTGTTGGGCTTAGGATTAGGGTTAGGTTCAGAGCTATTGTAAGGCTTAGGTTTAGGGTTACAGATGGACTAGCTTTACGGTTAGAGTTAGGTTTAAGGTTAGGGTTTGGGCTAGGTTTACGTTTACGGTTATGGTTAGGGTTAGGATTTGGTTGAAGTTTAGCATAGGCTGAGGGTTACTTTTAGGGTTCGGGCTAGAGTTTGGGTTTGTGTTCAGGTTAGTGTTATGGTTAGATTTAGGGTCCAGTTTAGGGTTAGGGGTTAGGTTTAGTGTTAGGGTTAGTTTTAGGTTTAGGGTTAGTGTGAAGTTTAGGTTAAGGGTGAGAGTTAGGGTTAGGGTTAGGATTAGGGTTAGTGTTAGACGTTAGGTTTAGGGTGCTAGTTTTAGGTTTATGGTTAGGGTAGGTTTAAGTTTAGGGTTAATGTTAGGGTTAGTGTTAGATTAGGGTTACAGTTCATGTTAGGGTTACAGTTAGGGTTAGGGATAGCATTAGGTTTAGGGTTAGGAATATAGTTAGGGGTTAGGGTGAGGGTTGAGGGATAGCATTAGGTTTAGGGTTAGGAATATAGTTAGGGGTTAGGGTGAGGGTTGGGGATATGGTGAGGGTTAGGTTTAGGTTTACAGTTAAGGTGAGGGTTTAGGGTAATTGTTATGGTTAGGGTTAGAGTTAGGGTCATGGTGAAGTTTCAGGTAATAGCGGGGTTCAGGGTTAATGTTAGATTTAGGGTTAAGGTTAGTGTTAGGGTTAGGTTTAGGTTAGGGTTAAGGTAGCGGTCAGGTTAGGGTTAAGACTAGGTTTACGGTAAAGTGTAAGGCTAGGTTAGGATTAGGTTTAGAGTTAGTGCTAGGGTTTAGGGTTAGGGTTAAGGTAAGGTTTGCAGTTATTGTTAGGTTTACGGTTAAGGTTAGGGTAGAGTTAAGGTTAAGGTTAAGTTTAAGGTTAGGGTAAGAGTTAGGTTTACGTCAGGTTTAGGGTTAGGATGAGGGATAGGCTTAGGGAAATGGTTACGGTTTCGTGTGCGGATTAGTGTTATGTTTACATTAAGCTGATGTTTTTGGGTGTTACAGTAAGGTTTAGCGTTAGAGTTAGGTTAGGTTTAGAGTTAGGGCTAGAGTATGGTGATAGTGCTTTAGGCTTAGGTTTAGGGTGGAATTTAGGTTAAGGATGAGGGTTAGGGTTGGGGTAGGTGTTTGGATTAATGTTAGGGTCAGTTTTAGGGTTTTGGTTTAGAGTTCAGGTTAGATTCAGGGTTAGGGTTAGATTTAGGTTTAGGGTTAGGGTTAGGTTTAGTGTTAGTTTAGCTTAGGGTTAGGGTTTGAATGAAGTTAGGGTAGGTTTAGCGTTATGGTTAGGTTGAAATTTTGGTTAAGTGTGAGGGTTTGGTTTCGGGTTAGGGTTAGAGTTAGGGTTAGTGGTTCAGGCTAGGTTTAGGGTTAAGGTTAGGTTTAGGCTAAGCATTAGGGTTAGAGTTAGGGTTAGTGGTTAGTGTTTCAGTTAGGTTTAGGATAGGGTTATAATTAGGGTTAAGTTTAGGGTTACGGTAAGAGTTAGATTTACGTTTACAGTTAAGGTGAGGGTTTTGCGTAACTGTTACGGTTAGGGTTAGGGCTAGGTTTAGGGTGAGAGTTGGGTTAGGGGTTAGGTTTAGGTTAAGTTTATGGTAGGCTTAAAGTTAGGGTTAAGGTTAGGTTAGGGTTAGGGTCAGGGTTAGGATTAGAATTAGGTTTCGGGCGAGGGTTAGTGTCAGAGTTATTATAAGGGTTAGGTTTAGGGTTACAGATGGGCCAAGGTTAAGGTTAGGGTTAGGTTTAGGGGTAGGATTAGGGTTAAAGTTAGGGTTAGCTTTAGGTTAGGGATAGGGTGAAGTAAAGTAGGGTGAGGGTTAGGGTTATGGCTAAGGTTTGGGTTCGTTTTCAGGTTAGTGTTAAGTTTATGTTTAGGGTTAGGGTTAAGTTTATGGGTTCTGTTTAGTTTTAGGGTTAGGGTTAGATTTTAGGTTAGGGTTAAGTTAAGTGTAACAGTTAGGGTTACGATTTGTGTTAGGCATTGTGGTTGGGGTGAGTGTTAGGTTTATGGTTAGGGTTGGGTAGAGTTAGGATTATGGTTATGGTAAGGTGTTAGGGTTTAGAGGTGTAGTTTAGGGTTAGGGTTTGGGTGAGGGTTTCGGTTAGGCATTGTGGTTCTGGTCATGGTTAAGTTTGGTTCAGTGTTAGGGTTAGGTTTATGATTAGGTTTCGGGTTAGTGTTAGAGTTAGGGTGAGGGATAGTGTTAAGGTTTAGGTTAGGTTTTGGTGTTATGGGTTAGGGTTTGCTTTAGGGTTAGTGTTATCTTTATGGCTTAGGGGTTTCAGGTTAGTGTTGTGGTTAGGGCTAGGGTTAGCATTAGGGTTAGGGTTGTGGGCTACGGTTAGGGGTTAGAGTGAAGGTTACGGTTAGTTTTACAGTTAAGGTGAGGGTTTAGGGTAAGTGTTCTGATTAGGGTTAGAGTTCGAGTTAGGGTTAGGTTTAGGGATAGGGTTAGGTGTAGGGTAATATTTAGGTTTACGTCCAAGTTTAGGGTTAGAGTTAGTGTTGTATTTAGGGTCAGAGCTAGTGTTCTATTTAGGGTCAAGTTTAGAGTTAGGGTTAGGTTTAGGATTAGGATTATGTTTAGGGTTAGGGTTAGGTTCAGGGCTATCGTAAGGGTTAGGTTTAGGGTTTCAGATGGACTAGTGTTATGGTTAGAGTTAGGTTTAAGGTAAGGGTTTTGCTTAGGTTTAGGTTAGGGCTAAGGTTAGGGTTAGGTTTTGGATGATGTTTAGGCTAGGGTGAGGGTTATTTTTATGGTTAGGGCTGGAGTTTGGGTTTGTGCTCACGTTACTTTTAAGGTTAGGTTTAGGGTTTGGATTAGGGTTAGGGGTTATGTTTAGGGTTAGATTTACGAACAGGGTTAGTATTAGTGTGAAGTTCAGGTTAAGTGGGAGGGTTAGGATAAGGGTTAGGATTAGGGTTAGAATTATAATGTTAGACATTAGGTTTAGGGTGTTAGGTTTAGGTTCATGGTTAGGCTAGTCTTAAGTTTAAGGTTAATGTTAGGGTTAGGATTAGATTAGGGTTACTCTTCGTGTTAGAGTTAGGGTTAGGGATAAGTTTAGGGATAGCATTAGGTTTAGGGTTGGGGACAGGGTTAAGGGTTAGGGTGTGTGTTAGTGTTAGGTTTACCGTTAAGGAGAGGGTTTAGGTTAATTGTTATGGTTAGGGTTAGAGTTAGAGTTAGGGTTAGGGTTAGGGTGAAGTTTCAGTTAATAGTGAGTGTTAGGGTTAAGGTTAGAGTTAGGGTTAAGGTTAGTGTCAGGGTTAGGTTTAGGTTTAGGGTTACGGTAGGGGTAAGGTTACTGTGAAGGCTAGGTTTACAGTAAAGGGTAGTGCTGGGTTAGGGTTAGGGTTACGTTTAGAGTTATTGTTAGGCTTAAGTTTAGGGTTAGGGTAGAGTTAATGTTAGGGTTAATTTTAGGGTTAGGGTAAGGGTTAGGTTTAGTTCAGGGTTAGGGCTAGGATTAGGGATAGGGTTAGGATTGGGGGATGGGTTAGGGATTCGTGTGAGGGTTAGTGTCAGGTTTACAGTTAAGCTGATGTTTTAGGGTGTTACAGTTAGGGTTAGGGTTAGAGTTAGGGTTAGGATTAGGTTTATGCTTAGGATTAGGGTTAGGGTTAGGGTCAGGGTTAGGTGGAGATTTAGTGTCATGTTTAGGTTGTTTTTTTAGTTTTAGGGTTAGGCTTAGTGTGAAGTTTATTTTAATTATGAGGTTTAGGGTTAGGGGTTAGGGTTAGGTTATGTTTAGTTTTAGGTTTAGGGTTAGTGGTAGTGTTAGGGTTAGTTTTAGTTTTGGTTAGGGTTTGAATGAATTTAAGGTAGGTTTAGCGTTATGGTTAGGGTGAAATTTTGGTTAAGGGTGAGAGTTTTTTTTAGGTTTAGGGTTAGGGTTAGAGTCAGGGTGAGTGTTTAGGTTTAGGTTTAAGATTAAGTTTAGGTTTAGGCTAATGATTAGGTTTAGAGTTAGGGTTAGGGGTTATTGTTTCGGTAAGGTTTAGGGTAGGGTTCTGTTTAGGGTTAAGTATAGTGTTAGGGTAAGAGTTAGAGTTCCATTTACAGTTGAGTGTTTTGGGTGTTACTGTTAGGGTTAGGGCTAGGGTTACAGTTAGAGTTAGGGTTAGAGTTTAGGGTTAGGTGTAAATTTATGGTAGCCTTAATGTTAGGTTAAGGTTAGGTTAGGGTTAGGGTCAGGGTTAGGATTAGGTTTAGGGTGAGGGTTAGGGTCAGAGATATTGTAAGGGTTAGGTTTAGGGTTACAAGTGGGCCATGGTTAAGGTTAGGGTTAGGTTTAGGGTTCAAGTTAGGGTTAGCTTTAGGTTAGGGATAGGATGAAGTTTAAGATAGGGTGAGGGTTAGGGTTATGGCTAAGGTTTGGGTTAGTTTTCGGGTTAGTGTTAAGGTTATGTTTAGGGTTAGGGTTAAGTTTATGGGTTGTGTTTAGTTTTAGGGTTAGGGTTAGATTTTAGGTTAGGGTTAAGTTTAGTGTAAACAGCTAAGGTTACGGTTTGTGTTAGGCATTGTGGTTGGGGTGAGGTTTAGGTTTAGGGTTAGGGTTTGAATGAAGTTTAGGATAGGGTGAGGGTTATTTTTATGGTTTGGGCTAAAGTTTGGTTTTGTGTTCAGCTTAGTGTTAAGGTTAGGTTTAGGGTTCGGTTTTGGGTTAGGGGTTATGTTTAGGGTTTGGGTTACGCTTTGGTTTAGGGTTCGTGTGAAGTTTAGGTTAAGGGTGAGGGTTAGGATAAAGGTTAGGGTTAGGTTTATGGTAAGGTGTTAGTGGTTAGAGGTGTAGTTTAGGGTTAGGGTTTGGGTGAGGGTTCCGGTTAGGAATTGTGGTTCTGGTCATGGTTGGGTTTGGTTCAGGTTTATGATTCGGATTCGGGTTAGTGTTAGAGTTAGGGTGAAAGTTAGGGTTAAGGTTTGGATTAGGCTTTGGTGTTAGGGGTTAGGGTTTGTGTTAGAGTTAGTGTTATCGTTAGGGCTCAGGGGTTTCAGGTTATTTTTAGGGTTAAGGTTAGGGATTGCATTAGGGTTAGGTTTGGGGGATACGGTTAGGGGTTAGGGTGAGGGTTACGGTTAGTTTTACAGTTAAAGTGTGGGTTTAGGATAAGTGTTATGATTAGGGTTAGAGTTGGAGTTATTTTTAGGTTTAGGGTTAGGTGTAGGGGAAGATTTAGGTTTAGGTCCAGGTTTAGGGTTAGAGTTAGTGTTCTCTCTAGGGTCAAGGGTGCAGTTAGGGTTAAGTTAGGATTAGGCCTAGGGCTAGGATTAGGTTTAGGGTTAATTTCAGGGCTATTGTAAGGGTTAGGTTTAGGGTTACAGATGGACTAGCGTTATGGTTAGAGGTAGGTTTAAGGTTAGGGTTTGGGTTAGGTTTAGGTTTAAGGTAGTGTTAGAGTTTGGATGAAGTTTAGGATAGGGTGAGGGTTATTTTTATGGTTAGGGCTAGAGTTTGGGTTTGTGTTCAGGTTAGCTTTAAGGCTAGGGTTCAGGTTAGGGTTAGGGGTTATGTTTAGGGTTAGGGTTATGTTTTGGTTTAGGGTTAGTGTGAAGTTTAGGTTAAGGGTGAGGGTTAGGATAAGAGTTAGAATTAGGGTTAGGATTATAGTTAGTGTTAGAGGTTAGATTTAGGATGCTAACGTTAGGTTTATGGTTAGGGTTGGGTTAATGTTAGAGTTAGGGTTAGATTAGGTTTAATGTTCGTGTTTGGGTTAGGGATAGGGTTAGGGATAGCATTAGGTTTAGGGTTGGGGATACGGTTAGGGGTTAGGGTGAGGGTTGTGGTTAGGGTGTGGGTTAGGGTTAGGTTTACAGTTAAGGTGAGGGTTTAGGGTAAGTTTTATAGTTAGGGTTCGAGTTAGGGTTTGGGTTAGGTTTAGGGTGAAGTTTCAGTTAATAGTCAGGGTCAGGGTAAGGGTTAGGGTTAAGATTACAGTTAGGGTTAAGTTTAGTGTTAGGGTTAGGGTTAGGGGAGGGGTAAGGTTAGGGTTAAGGCTAGGTTTACGGTAAAGGGTAGGGCTAGGTTAGGGTTAGGTTTAGAGTTAGAGCTAGTACTAGGGTTTAGGGTAAGAGGTAGGGTCAGGTTTAGAGTTTTTGTTAGTTTTAGGGTGGAGTTAAGGTTAAGCTTAGCGTTAGGGTAAGTGTTAGGTTTAGGTCAGGGTTAAGGTTAGGATTAGGGATAGGGTTAGGGTTAGGGAAAGGGTTAGGTGTTCGTGGGAGGGTTAGTGTTAGGTTTACACTTAAGCTGATGTTTTACAGTGTTACGGTTAGGTCAGGGTTGTAGTTAGGGTTAGGATGAGGTTTAGGTTTAGGGCTATATTTAGGGGATAGTTTAGGGTTAGGTTTAGTTTTAGGGTTAAGGTTAGGCTTAGGTTTATCTTGAAATTTATGTTAAGGATGAGGGTTAGGGTTAGCGTTAGGGTTAGGTGTTTGGGTTAGGGTTAGGGTTAGGTTTAGGGTAAGGGTTAGGGTTTGGTTTAGGATCACGCTTAGGGTTAGGATTAGAATTAGGGTTAGTGGTTAGGGTTAGGCTTAGGGTTAAGGTTAGGTTTAGGCTAAAGATCAGGATTTGATTTCGAGTTAGGTGTTAGTGTTTTGGTTAGGTTTAGGGTAGGGTTATATTTAGGGTTAGGTTAAGAGTTAGATTTATGTTTACAGTTAAGGTGAGGGTTTTGGGTAAGTGTTACATTTAGGGTTAGGGTTAGGTTTAGGGCTAGGGCTAGGGTTAGGTTTAGATTTCAGGTTACAGGTTAGGGTTAGGTTTAAGTTTATGGTAGGGTAAAGTTAGGGTTAAGGTTTGGTTAGGGTTAGGGTCAGGGTTAGGATTAGGATTAGGTTTAGGGTGAGGGTTAGGGTCAGCGTTATTGTAAGGGTTAGGTTTGGGGTTACAGGTGGGTCAAGGTTAAGGTTAGGGTCAGGGTTAAAGTTAGGGTGTGCTTTAGATTAGGGATAGGGTGAAGTTTAAGATAGGGTGAGGGTTAGGGTTATGGCTAAGGTTTGCTTGAGTTTTCAGGTTAGTGTTAAGGTTATGTTTAGGGTTAGGAATAAGTTTATGGGTTCTGTTTACTTTTAGGGTTAGGGGTAGATTTTAGGTTAGGGTTAAGTTCAGTGTTACGGTTAGGGTTAGGTTTACGGTTTGTGTTAGGCATTGTGGTTGGTTTGAGGATTAGGTTTAGCATTAGGGTTGGGTAGGGTTAGGATTATGGTTATGGTAAGGTGTTAGGGATTAGAGGAGTAGTATTGGGTTAGGGCTTGGGTGAGGGTTCCGGTTAGGCATTGTGGTTCTGGTCATGGTTAGGTTTGGTTTAGGGTTAGGGTTAGTTTTATGATTAGGTTTAGGGTTAGTGTTAGAGTTAGGGTTAGGCTTTGGTGCTAGGGGTTAGGTTTTGGGTTAGGGTTAGGGTTATCGTTAGGGCCTAGGTTTTCAGGTGAGTGTTAGGGTTAGGGTTAGGGATAGCATTAGGGTTAGCTTTTGGGGGTACGGTTAGGGGTTAGGTGAGGGTTACAGTTAGTATTGCAGTTAAGGTTAGGTTTTAGGACAAGTGTTAGGATTAGGGTTAGAGTTAGAGTTAGGGTTAGGTTTAGGGTTAGGTGCAGGGTAAGTTTTAGGTTTAAGTCCTGGTTTAGGGTTAGAGTTAGTGTTCTATTTAGGGTCAAGTTTAGAGTTCGGGTTAGGTTTAGGATTAGGTCTATTGTTGGGCTTAGGATTAGGGTTAGGTTCAGAGCTATTGTAAGGCTTAGGTTTAGGGTTACAGATGGACTAGCTTTACGGTTAGAGTTAGGTTTAAGGTTAGGGTTTGGGCTAGGTTTACGTTTACGGTTATGGTTAGGGTTAGGATTTGGTTGAAGTTTAGCATAGGCTGAGGGTTACTTTTAGGGTTCGGGCTAGAGTTTGGGTTTGTGTTCAGGTTAGTGTTATGGTTAGATTTAGGGTCCAGTTTAGGGTTAGGGGTTAGGTTTAGTGTTAGGGTTAGTTTTAGGTTTAGGGTTAGTGTGAAGTTTAGGTTAAGGGTGAGAGTTAGGGTTAGAGTTAGGATTAGGGTTAGTGTTAGACGTTAGGTTTAGGGTGGTAGTTTTAGGTTTATGGTTAGGGTAGGTTTAAGTTTAGGGTTAATGTTAGGGTTAGTGTTAGATTAGGGTTACAGTTCATGTTAGGGTTACAGTTAGGGTTAGGGATAGCATTAGGTTTAGGGTTAGGAATATAGTTAGGGGTTAGGGTGAGGGTTGAGGGATAGCATTAGGTTTAGGGTTAGGAATATAGTTAGGGGTTAGGGTGAGGGTTGGGGATATGGTGAGGGTTAGGTTTAGGTTTACAGTTAAGGTGAGGGTTTAGGGTAATTGTTATGGTTAGGGTTAGAGTTAGGGTCATGGTGAAGTTTCAGGTAATAGCGGGGTTCAGGGTTAATGTTAGATTTAGGGTTAAGGTTAGTGTTAGGTTTAGGTTAGGGTTAAGGTAGCGGTCAGGTTAGGGTTAAGACTAGGTTTACGGTAAAGTGTAAGGCTAGGTCAGGGTTAGGTTTAGAGTTAGTGCTAGGGTTTAGGGTTAGGGTTAAGGTCAGGTTTAGAGTTATTGTTAGGTTTACTGTTAAGGTTAGGGTAGAGTTAAGGTTAAGGTTAAGTTTAAGTTTAGGGTAAGAGTTAGGTTTACGTCAGGTTTAGGGTTAGGATGAGGGATAGGCTTAGGGAAATGGTTACGGTTTCGTGTGCGGATTAGTGTTATGTTTACATTAAGCTGATGTTTTTGGGTGTTACAGTAAGGTTTAGGGTTAGAGTTAGGTTAGGTTTAGAGTTAGGGCTAGAGTATGGTGATAGTGCTTTAGGCTTAGGTTTAGGGTGGAATTTAGGTTAAGGATGAGGGTTAGGGTTGGGGTAGGTGTTTGGATTAATGTTAGGGTCAGTTTTAGGGTTTTGGTTTAGAGTTCAGGTTAGATTCAGGGTTAGGGTTAGATTTAGGTTTAGGGTTAGGGTTAGGTTTAGTGTTAGTTTAGCTTAGGGTTAGGGTTTGAATGAAGTTAGGGTAGGTTTAGCGTTATGGTTAGGTTGAAATTTTGGTTAAGTGTGAGGGTTTGGTTTCGGGTTAGGGTTAGAGTTAGGGTTAGTGGTTCAGGCTAGGTTTAGGGTTAAGGTTAGGTTTAGGCTAAGCATTAGGGTTAGAGTTAGGGTTAGTGGTTAGTGTTTCAGTTAGGTTTAGGATAGGGTTATAATTAGGGTTAAGTTTAGGGTTACGGTAAGAGTTAGATTTACGTTTACAGTTAAGGTGAGGGTTTTGCGTAACTGTTACGGTTAGGGTTAGGGCTAGGTTTAGGGTGAGAGTTGGGTTAGGGGTTAGGTTTAGGTTAAGTTTATGGTAGGCTTAAAGTTAGGGTTAAGGTTAGGTTAGGGTTAGGGTCAGGGTTAGGATTAGAATTAGGTTTCGGGCGAGGGTTAGTGTCAGAGTTATTATAAGGGTTAGGTTTAGGGTTACAGATGGGCCAAGGTTAAGGTTAGGGTTAGGTTTAGGGGTAGGATTAGGGTTAAAGTTAGGGTTAGCTTTAGGTTAGGGATAGGGTGAAGTAAAGTAGGGTGAGGGTTAGGGTTATGGCTAAGGTTTGGGTTCGTTTTCAGGTTAGTGTTAAGTTTATGTTTAGGGTTAGGGTTAAGTTTATGGGTTCTGTTTAGTTTTAGGGTTAGGGTTAGATTTTAGGTTAGGGTTAAGTTAAGTGTAACAGTTAGGGTTACGATTTGTGTTAGGCATTGTGGTTGGGGTGAGTGTTAGGTTTATGGTTAGGGTTGGGTAGAGTTAGGATTATGGTTATGGTAAGGTGTTAGGGTTTAGAGGTGTAGTTTAGGGTTAGGGTTTGGGTGAGGGTTTCGGTTAGGCATTGTGGTTCTGGTCATGGTTAAGTTTGGTTCAGTGTTAGGGTTAGGTTTATGATTAGGTTTCGGGTTAGTGTTAGAGTTAGGGTGAGGGATAGTGTTAAGGTTTAGGTTAGGTTTTGGTGTTATGGGTTAGGGTTTGCTTTAGGGTTAGTGTTATCTTTATGGCTTAGGGGTTTCAGGTTAGTGTTGTGGTTAGGGCTAGGGTTAGCATTAGGGTTAGGGTTGTGGGCTACGGTTAGGGGTTAGAGTGAAGGTTACGATTAGTTTTACAGTTAAGGTGAGGGTTTAGGGTAAGTGTTCTGATTAGGGTTAGAGTTCGAGTTAGGGTTAGGTTTAGGGATAGGGTTAGGTGTAGGGTAATATTTAGGTTTACGTCCAAGTTTAGGGTTAGAGTTAGTGTTGTATTTAGGGTCAGAGCTAGTGTTCTATTTAGGGTCAAGTTTAGAGTTAGGGTTAGGTTTAGGATTAGGATTATGTTTAGGGTTAGGGTTAGGTTCAGGGCTATCGTAAGGGTTAGGTTTAGGGTTTCAGATGGACTAGTGTTATGGTTAGAGTTAGGTTTAAGGTAAGGGTTTTGCTTAGGTTTAGGTTAGGGCTAAGGTTAGGGTTAGGTTTTGGATGATGTTTAGGCTAGGGTGAGGGTTATTTTTATGGTTAGGGCTGGAGTTTGGGTTTGTGCTCACGTTACTTTTAAGGTTAGGTTTAGGGTTTGGATTAGGGTTAGGGGTTATGTTTAGGGTTAGATTTACGAACAGGGTTAGTATTAGTGTGAAGTTCAGGTTAAGTGGGAGGGTTAGGATAAGGGTTAGGATTAGGGTTAGAATTATAATGTTAGACATTAGGTTTAGGGTGTTAGGTTTAGGTTCATGGTTAGGCTAGTCTTAAGTTTAAGGTTAATGTTAGGGTTAGGATTAGATTAGGGTTACTCTTCGTGTTAGAGTTAGGGTTAGGGATAAGTTTAGGGATAGCATTAGGTTTAGGGTTGGGGACAGGGTTAAGGGTTAGGGTGTGTGTTAGTGTTAGGTTTACCGTTAAGGAGAGGGTTTAGGTTAATTGTTATGGTTAGGGTTAGAGTTAGAGTTAGGGTTAGGGTTAGGGTGAAGTTTCAGTTAATAGTGAGTGTTAGGGTTAAGGTTAGAGTTAGGGTTAAGGTTAGTGTCAGGGTTAGGTTTAGGTTTAGGGTTACGGTAGGGGTAAGGTTACTGTGAAGGCTAGGTTTACAGTAAAGGGTAGTGCTGGGTTAGGGTTAGGGTTACGTTTAGAGTTATTGTTAGGCTTAAGTTTAGGGTTAGGGTAGAGTTAATGTTAGGGTTAATTTTAGGGTTAGGGTAAGGGTTAGGTTTAGTTCAGGGTTAGGGCTAGGATTAGGGATAGGGTTAGGATTGGGGGATGGGTTAGGGATTCGTGTGAGGGTTAGTGTCAGGTTTACAGTTAAGCTGATGTTTTAGGGTGTTACAGTTAGGGTTAGGGTTAGAGTTAGGGTTAGGATTAGGTTTATGCTTAGGATTAGGGTTAGGGTTAGGGTCAGGGTTAGGTGGAGATTTAGTGTCATGTTTAGGTTGTTTTTTTAGTTTTAGGGTTAGGCTTAGTGTGAAGTTTATTTTAATTATGAGGTTTAGGGTTAGGGGTTAGGGTTAGGTTATGTTTAGTTTTAGGTTTAGGGTTAGTGGTAGTGTTAGGGTTAGTTTTAGTTTTGGTTAGGGTTTGAATGAATTTAAGGTAGGTTTAGCGTTATGGTTAGGGTGAAATTTTGGTTAAGGGTGAGGTTTTTTTTAGGTTTAGGGTTAGGGTTAGAGTCAGGGTGAGTGTTTAGGTTTAGGTTTAAGATTAAGTTTAGGTTTAGGCTAATGATTAGGTTTAGAGTTAGGGTTAGGGGTTATTGTTTCGGTAAGGTTTAGGGTAGGGTTCTGTTTAGGGTTAAGTATAGTGTTAGGGTAAGAGTTAGAGTTCCATTTACAGTTGAGTGTTTTGGGTGTTACTGTTAGGGTTAGGGCTAGGGTTACAGTTAGAGTTAGGGTTAGAGTTTAGGGTTAGGTGTAAATTTATGGTAGCCTTAATGTTAGGTTAAGGTTAGGTTAGGGTTAGGGTCAGGGTTAGGATTAGGTTTAGGGTGAGGGTTAGGGTCAGAGATATTGTAAGGGTTAGGTTTAGGGTTACAAGTGGGCCATGGTTAAGGTTAGGGTTAGGTTTAGGGTTCAAGTTAGGGTTAGCTTTAGGTTAGGGATAGGATGAAGTTTAAGATAGGGTGAGGGTTAGGGTTATGGCTAAGGTTTGGGTTAGTTTTCGGGTTAGTGTTAAGGTTATGTTTAGGGTTAGGGTTAAGTTTATGGGTTGTGTTTAGTTTTAGGGTTAGGGTTAGATTTTAGGTTAGGGTTAAGTTTAGTGTAAACAGCTAAGGTTACGGTTTGTGTTAGGCATTGTGGTTGGGGTGAGGTTTAGGTTTAGGGTTAGGGTTTGAATGAAGTTTAGGATAGGGTGAGGGTTATTTTTATGGTTTGGGCTAAAGTTTGGTTTTGTGTTCAGCTTAGTGTTAAGGTTAGGTTTAGGGTTCGGTTTTGGGTTAGGGGTTATGTTTAGGGTTTGGGTTACGCTTTGGTTTAGGGTTCGTGTGAAGTTTAGGTTAAGGGTGAGGGTTAGGATAAAGGTTAGGATTAGGTTTATGGTAAGGTGTTAGTGGTTAGAGGTGTAGTTTAGGGTTAGGGTTTGGGTGAGGGTTCCGGTTAGGAATTGTGGTTCTGGTCATGGTTGGGTTTGGTTCAGGTTTATGATTCGGATTCGGGTTAGTGTTAGAGTTAGGGTGAAAGTTAGGGTTAAGGTTTGGATTAGGCTTTGGTGTTAGGGGTTAGGGTTTGTGTTAGAGTTAGTGTTATCGTTAGGGCTCAGGGGTTTCAGGTTATTTTTAGGGTTAAGGTTAGGGATTGCATTAGGGTTAGGTTTGGGGGATACGGTTAGGGGTTAGGGTGAGGGTTACGGTTAGTTTTACAGTTAAAGTGTGGGTTTAGGATAAGTGTTATGATTAGGGTTAGAGTTGGAGTTATTTTTAGGTTTAGGGTTAGGTGTAGGGGAAGATTTAGGTTTAGGTCCAGGTTTAGGGTTAGAGTTAGTGTTCTCTCTAGGGTCAAGGGTGCAGTTAGGGTTAAGTTAGGATTAGGCCTAGGGCTAGGATTAGGTTTAGGGTTAATTTCAGGGCTATTGTAAGGGTTAGGTTTAGGGTTACAGATGGACTAGCGTTATGGTTAGAGGTAGGTTTAAGGTTAGGGTTTGGGTTAGGTTTAGGTTTAAGGTAGTGTTAGAGTTTGGATGAAGTTTAGGATAGGGTGAGGGTTATTTTTATGGTTAGGGCTAGAGTTTGGGTTTGTGTTCAGGTTAGCTTTAAGGCTAGGGTTCAGGTTAGGGTTAGGGGTTATGTTTAGGGTTAGGGTTATGTTTTGGTTTAGGGTTAGTGTGAAGTTTAGGTTAAGGGTGAGGGTTAGGATAAGAGTTAGAATTAGGGTTAGGATTATAGTTAGTGTTAGAGGTTAGATTTAGGATGCTAACGTTAGGTTTATGGTTAGGGTTGGGTTAATGTTAGAGTTAGGGTTAGATTAGGTTTAATGTTCGTGTTTGGGTTAGGGATAGGGTTAGGGATAGCATTAGGTTTAGGGTTGGGGATACGGTTAGGGGTTAGGGTGAGGGTTGTGGTTAGGGTGTGGGTTAGGGTTAGGTTTACAGTTAAGGTGAGGGTTTAGGGTAAGTTTTATAGTTAGGGTTCGAGTTAGGGTTTGGGTTAGGTTTAGGGTGAAGTTTCAGTTAATAGTCAGGGTCAGGGTAAGGGTTAGGGTTAAGATTACAGTTAGGGTTAAGTTTAGTGTTAGGGTTAGGGTTAGGGGAGGGGTAAGGTTAGGGTTAAGGCTAGGTTTACGGTAAAGGGTAGGGCTAGGTTAGGGTTAGGTTTAGAGTTAGAGCTAGTACTAGGGTTTAGGGTAAGAGGTAGGGTCAGGTTTAGAGTTTTTGTTAGTTTTAGGGTGGAGTTAAGGTTAAGCTTAGCGTTAGGGTAAGTGTTAGGTTTAGGTCAGGGTTAAGGTTAGGATTAGGGATAGGGTTAGGGTTAGGGAAAGGGTTAGGTGTTCGTGGGAGGGTTAGTGTTAGGTTTACACTTAAGCTGATGTTTTACAGTGTTACGGTTAGGTCAGGGTTGTAGTTAGGGTTAGGATGAGGTTTAGGTTTAGGGCTATATTTAGGGGATAGTTTAGGGTTAGGTTTAGTTTTAGGGTTAAGGTTAGGCTTAGGTTTATCTTGAAATTTATGTTAAGGATGAGGGTTAGGGTTAGCGTTAGGGTTAGGTGTTTGGGTTAGGGTTAGGGTTAGGTTTAGGGTAAGGGTTAGGGTTTGGTTTAGGATCATGCTTAGGGTTAGGATTAGAATTAGGGTTAGTGGTTAGGGTTAGGCTTAGGGTTAAGGTTAGGTTTAGGCTAAAGATCAGGATTTGATTTCGAGTTAGGTGTTAGTGTTTTGGTTAGGTTTAGGGTAGGGTTATATTTAGGGTTAGGTTAAGAGTTAGATTTATGTTTACAGTTAAGGTGAGGGTTTTGGGTAAGTGTTACATTTAGGATTAGGGTTAGGTTTAGGGCTAGGGCTAGGGTTAGGTTTAGATTTCAGGTTACAGGTTAGGGTTAGGTTTAAGTTTATGGTAGGGTAAAGTTAGGGTTAAGGTTTGGTTAGGGTTAGGGTCAGGGTTAGGATTAGGATTAGGTTTAGGGTGAGGGTTAGGGTCAGCGTTATTGTAAGGGTTAGGTTTGGGGTTACAGGTGGGTCAAGGTTAAGGTTAGGGTCAGGGTTAAAGTTAGGGTGTGCTTTAGATTAGGGATAGGGTGAAGTTTAAGATAGGGTGAGGGTTAGGGTTATGGCTAAGGTTTGCTTGAGTTTTCAGGTTAGTGTTAAGGTTATGTTTAGGGTTAGGAATAAGTTTATGGGTTCTGTTTACTTTTAGGGTTAGGGGTAGATTTTAGGTTAGGGTTAAGTTCAGTGTTACGGTTAGGGTTAGGTTTACGGTTTGTGTTAGGCATTGTGGTTGGTTTGAGGATTAGGTTTAGCATTAGGGTTGGGTAGGGTTAGGATTATGGTTATGGTAAGGTGTTAGGGATTAGAGGAGTAGTATTGGGTTAGGGCTTGGGTGAGGGTTCCGGTTAGGCATTGTGGTTCTGGTCATGGTTAGGTTTGGTTTAGGGTTAGGGTTAGTTTTATGATTAGGTTTAGGGTTAGTGTTAGAGTTAGGGTTAGGCTTTGGTGCTAGGGGTTAGGTTTTGGGTTAGGGTTAGGGTTATCGTTAGGGCCTAGGTTTTCAGGTGAGTGTTAGGGTTAGGGTTAGGGATAGCATTAGGGTTAGCTTTTGGGGGTACGTTTAGGGGTTAGGTGAGGGTTACAGTTAGTATTGCAGTTAAGGTTAGGTTTTAGGGCAAGTGTTAGGACTAGGGTTAGAGTTAGAGTTAGGGTTAGGTTTAGGGTTAGGTGCAGGGTAAGTTTTAGGTTTAAGTCCTGGTTTAGGGTTAGAGTTAGTGTTCTATTTAGGGTCAAGTTTAGAGTTCGGGTTAGGTTTAGGATTAGGTCTATTGTTGGGCTTAGGATTAGGGTTAGGTTCAGAGCTATTGTAAGGCTTAGGTTTAGGGTTACAGATGGACTAGCTTTACGGTTAGAGTTAGGTTTAAGGTTAGGGTTTGGGCTAGGTTTACGTTTACGGTTATGGTTAGGGTTAGGATTTGGTTGAAGTTTAGCATAGGCTGAGGGTTACTTTTAGGGTTCGGGCTAGAGTTTGGGTTTGTGTTCAGGTTAGTGTTATGGTTAGATTTAGGGTCCAGTTTAGGGTTAGGGGTTAGGTTTAGTGTTAGGGTTAGTTTTAGGTTTAGGGTTAGTGTGAAGTTTAGGTTAAGGGTGAGAGTTAGGGTTAGGGTTAGGATTAGGGTTAGTGTTAGACGTTAGGTTTAGGGTGCTAGTTTTAGGTTTATGGTTAGGGTAGGTTTAAGTTTAGGGTTAATGTTAGGGTTAGTGTTAGATTAGGGTTACAGTTCATGTTAGGGTTACAGTTAGGGTTAGGGATAGCATTAGGTTTAGGGTTAGGAATATAGTTAGGGGTTAGGGTGAGGGTTGGGGATATGGTGAGGGTTAGGTTTAGGTTTACAGTTAAGGTGAGGGTTTAGGGTAATTGTTATGGTTAGGGTTAGAGTTAGGGTCATGGTGAAGTTTCAGGTAATAGCGGGGTTCAGGGTTAATGTTAGATTTAGGGTTAAGGTTAGTGTTAGGTTTAGGTTAGGGTTAAGGTAGCGGTCAGGTTAGGGTTAAGACTAGGTTTACGGTAAAGTGTAAGGCTAGGTCAGGGTTAGGTTTAGAGTTAGTGCTAGGGTTTAGGGTTAGGGTTAAGGTCAGGTTTAGAGTTATTGTTAGGTTTACTGTTAAGTTTAGGGTAGAGTTAAGGTTAAGGTTAAGTTTAAGTTTAGGGTAAGAGTTAGGTTTACGTCAGGTTTAGGGTTAGGATGAGGGATAGGCTTAGGGAAATGGTTACGGTTTCGTGTGCGGATTAGTGTTATGTTTACATTAAGCTGATGTTTTTGGGTGTTACAGTAAGGTTTAGCGTTAGAGTTAGGTTAGGTTTAGAGTTAGGGCTAGAGTATGGTGATAGTGCTTTAGGCTTAGGTTTAGGGTGGAATTTAGGTTAAGGATGAGGGTTAGGGTTGGGGTAGGTGTTTGGATTAATGTTAGGGTCAGTTTTAGGGTTTTGGTTTAGAGTTCAGGTTAGATTCAGGGTTAGGGTTAGATTTAGGTTTAGGGTTAGGGTTAGGTTTAGTGTTAGTTTAGCTTAGGGTTAGGGTTTGAATGAAGTTAGGGTAGGTTTAGGGTTATGGTTAGGTTGAAATTTTGGTTAAGTGTGAGGGTTTGGTTTCGGGTTAGGGTTAGAGTTAGGGTTAGTGGTTCAGGCTAGGTTTAGGGTTAAGGTTAGGTTTAGGCTAAGCATTAGGGTTAGAGTTAGGGTTAGTGGTTAGTGTTTCAGTTAGGTTTAGGATAGGGTTATAATTAGGGTTAAGTTTAGGGTTACGGTAAGAGTTAGATTTACGTTTACAGTTAAGGTGAGGGTTTTGCGTAACTGTTACGGTTAGGGTTAGGGCTAGGTTTAGGGTGAGAGTTGGGTTAGGGGTTAGGTTTAGGTTAAGTTTATGGTAGGCTTAAAGTTAGGGTTAAGGTTAGGTTAGGGTTAGGGTCAGGGTTAGGATTAGAATTAGGTTTCGGGCGAGGGTTAGTGTCAGAGTTATTATAAGGGTTAGGTTTAGGGTTACAGATGGGCCAAGGTTAAGGTTAGGGTTAGGTTTAGGGGTAGGATTAGGGTTAAAGTTAGGGTTAGCTTTAGGTTAGGGATAGGGTGAAGTAAAGTAGGGTGAGGGTTAGGGTTATGGCTAAGGTTTGGGTTCGTTTTCAGGTTAGTGTTAAGTTTATGTTTAGGGTTAGGGTTAAGTTTATGGGTTCTGTTTAGTTTTAGGGTTAGGGTTAGATTTTAGGTTAGGGTTAAGTTAAGTGTAACAGTTAGGGTTACGATTTGTGTTAGGCATTGTGGTTGGGGTGAGTGTTAGGTTTATGGTTAGGGTTGGGTAGAGTTAGGATTATGGTTATGCTAAGGTGTTAGGGTTTAGAGGTGTAGTTTAGGGTTAGGGTTTGGGTGATTGTTTCGGTAAGGCATTGTGGTTCTTGTCATGGTTAAGCTTGGTTCAGTGTTAGGGTTAGGTTTATGATTAGGTTTCGGGTTAGTGTTAGAGTTAGGGTGAGGGATAGTGTTAAGGTTTAGGTTAGGTTTTGGTGTTATGGGTTAGGGTTTGCGTTAGGGTTAGTGTTATCTTTATGGCTTAGGGGTTTCAGGTTAGTGTTGTGGTTAGGGCTAGGGTTAGCATTAGGGTTAGGGTTGTGGGCTACGGTTAGGAGTTAGAGTGAAGGTTACGGTTAGTTTTACAGTTAAGGTGAGGGTTTAGGGTAAGTGTTCTGATTAGGGTTAGAGTTCGAGTTAGGGTTAGGTTTAGGGTTAGGGTTAGGTGTAGGGTAATATTTAGCTTTACGTCCAAGTTTAGGGTTAGAGTTAGTGCTGTATTTAGGGTGAGAGCTAGTGTTCTATTTAGGGTCAAGTTTAGAGTTAGGGTTAGGTTTAGGATTAGGATTATGTTTAGGGTTAGGGTTAGGTTCAGAGCTATCGTAAGGGTTAGGTTTAGGGTTTCAGATGGACTAGTGTTATGGTTAGAGTTAGGTTTAAGGTAAGGGTTTTGCTTAGGTTTAGGTTAGGGCTAAGGTTAGGATTAGGGTTTGGATGATGTTTAGGCTAGGGTGAGGGTTATTTTTATGGTTAGGGCTGGAGTTTGGATTTGTGCTCACGTTACTTTTAAGGTTAGGTTTAGGGTTTGGATTAGGGTTAGGGGTTATGTTTAGGGTTAGATTTACGAACAGGGTTAGTATTAGTGTGAAGTTCAGGTTAAGTGGGAGGGTTAGGATAAGGGTTAGGATTAGGGTTAGAATTATAATGTTAGACATTAGATTTAGGGTGTTAGGTTTAGGTTCATGGTTAGGCTAGTCTTAAGTTTAAGGTTAATGTTAGGGTTAGGATTAGATTAGGGTTACTCTTCGTGTTAGAGTTAGGGTTAGGGATAAGTTTAGGGATAGCATTAGGTTTAGGGTTGGGGACAGGGTTAAGGGTTAGGGTGTGTGTTAGTGTTAGGTTTACCGTTAAGGAGAGGGTTTAGGTTAATTGTTATGGTTAGGGTTAGAGTTAGAGTTAGGGTTAGGGTTAGGGTGAAGTTTCAGTTAATAGTGAGTGTTAGGGTTAAGGTTAGAGTTAGGGTTAAGGTTAGTGTCAGGGTTAGGTTTAGGTTTAGGGTTACGGTAGGGGTAAGGTTACTGTGAAGGCTAGGTTTACAGTAAAGGGTAGTGCTGGGTTAGGGTTAGGGTTACGTTTAGAGTTATTGTTAGGCTTAAGTTTAGGGTTAGGGTAGAGTTAATGTTAGGGTTAATTTTAGGGTTAGGGTAAGGGTTAGGTTTAGTTCAGGGTTAGGGCTAGGATTAGGGATAGGGTTAGGATTGGGGGATGGGTTAGGGATTCGTGTGAGGGTTAGTGTCAGGTTTACAGTTAAGCTGATGTTTTAGGGTGTTACAGTTAGGGTTAGGGTTAGAGTTAGGGTTAGGATTAGGTTTATGCTTAGGATTAGGGTTAGGGTTAGGGTCAGGGTTAGGTGGAGATTTAGTGTCATGTTTAGGTTGTTTTTTTAGTTTTAGGGTTAGGCTTAGTGTGAAGTTTATTTTAATTATGAGGTTTAGGGTTAGGGGTTAGGGTTAGGTTATGTTTAGTTTTAGGTTTAGGGTTAGTGGTAGCGTTAGGGTTAGTTTTAGTTTTGGTTAGGGTTTGAATGAATTTAAGGTAGGTTTAGCGTTATGGTTAGGGTGAAATTTTGGTTAAGGGTGAGAGTTTTTTTTAGGTTTAGGGTTAGGGTTAGAGTTCGGGTGAGTGTTTAGGTTTAGGTTTAAGGTTAAGTTTAGGTTTAGGCTAATGATTAGGTTTAGAGTTAGGGTTAGGGGTTATTGTTTCGGTAAGGTTTAGGGTAGGGTTCTGTTTAGGGTTAAGTATAGTGTTAGGGTAAGAGTTAGAGTTCCATTTACAGTTGAGTGTTTTGGGTGTTACTGTTAGGGTTAGGGCTAGGGTTACAGTTAGAGTTAGGGTTAGAGTTTAGGGTTAGGTGTAAATTTATGGTAGCCTTAATGTTAGGTTAAGGTTAGGTTAGGGTTAGGGTCAGGGTTAGGATTAGGTTTAGGGTGAGGGTTAGGGTCAGAGATATTGTAAGGGTTAGGTTTAGGGTTACAAGTGGGCCATGGTTAAGGTTAGGGTTAGGTTTAGGGTTCAAGTTAGGGTTAGCTTTAGGTTAGGGATAGGATGAAGTTTAAGATAGGGTGAGGGTTAGGGTTATGGCTAAGGTTTGGGTTAGTTTTCGGGTTAGTGTTAAGGTTATGTTTAGGGTTAGGGTTAAGTTTATGGGTTGTGTTTAGTTTTAGGGTTAGGGTTAGATTTTAGGTTAGGGTTAAGTTTAGTGTAAACAGCTAAGGTTACGGTTTGTGTTAGGCATTGTGGTTGGGGTGAGGTTTAGGTTTAGGGTTAGGGTTTGGATGAAGTTTAGGATAGGGTGAGGGTTATTTTTATGGTTTGGGCTAAAGTTTGGTTTTGTGTTCAGCTTAGTGTTAAGGTTAGGTTTAGGGTTCGGTTTTGGGTTAGGGGTTATGTTTAGGGTTTGGGTTACGCTTTGGTTTAGGGTTCGTGTGAAGTTTAGGTTAAGGGTGAGGGTTAGGATAAAGGTTAGGATTAGGTTTATGGTAAGGTGTTAGTTGTTAGAGGTGTAGTTTAGGGTTAGGGTTTGGGTGAGGGCTCCGGTTAGGAATTGTGGTTCTGGTCATGGTTGGGTTTGGTTTAGGTTTATGATTAGGTTTCGGGTTAGTGTTAGAGTTAGGGTGAGAGTTAGGGTTAAGGTTTAGATTAGGCTTTGGTGTTAGGGGTTAGGGTTTGTGTTAGAGTTAGGGTTATCGTTAGGGCTCAGGGGTTTCAGGTTATTTTTAGGGTTAAGGTTAGGGATTGCATTAGGGTTAGGTTTGGGTATACGGTTAGGGGTTAGGGTGAGGGTTACGGTTAGTTTTACAGTTAAAGTGTGGGTTTAGGATAAGTGTTATGATTAGGGTTAGAGTTGGAGTTATTTTTAGGTTTAGGGTTAGGTGTAGGGGAAGATTTAGGTTTAGGTCCAGGTTTAGGGTTAGAGTTAGTGTTCTCTCTAGGGTCAAGGGTGCAGTTAGGGTTAGGTTAGGATTAGGCCTAGGGCTAGGATTAGGTTTAGGGTTAATTTCAGGGCTATTGTAAGGGTTAGGTTTAGGGTTACAGATGGACTAGCGTTATGGTTAGAGGTAGGTTTAAGGTTAGGGTTTGGGTTAGGTTTAGGTTTAAGGTAGTGTTAGAGTTTGGATGAAGTTTAGGATAGGGTGAGGGTTATTTTTATGGTTAGGGCTAGAGTTTGGGTTTGTGTTCAGGTTAGCTTTAAGGCTAGGGTTCAGGTTAGGGTTAGGGGTTATGTTTAGGGTTAGGGTTATGTTTTGGTTTAGGGTTAGTGTGAAGTTTAGGTTAAGGGTGAGGGTTAGGATAAGAGTTAGAATTAGGGTTAGGATTATAGTTAGTGTTAGAGGTTAGATTTAGGATGCTAACGTTAGGTTTATGGTTAGGGTTGGGTTAATGTTAGAGTTAGGGTTAGATTAGGTTTAATGTTCGTGTTTGGGTTAGGGATAGGGTTAGGGATAGCATTAGGTTTAGGGTTAGGGATATGGTTAGGGGTTAGGGTGAGGGTTGTGGTTAGGGTGTGGGTTAGGGTTAGGTTTACAGTTAAGGTGAGGGTTTAGGGTAAGTTTTATAGTTAGGGTTCGAGTTAGGGTTTGGGTTAGGTTTAGGGTGAAGTTTCAGTTAATAGTCAGGGTCAGGGTAAGGGTTAGGGTTAAGATTACAGTTAGGGTTAAGTTTAGTGTTAGGGTTAGGGTTAGGGGAGGGGTAAGGTTAGGGTTAAGGCTAGGTTTACGGTAAAGGGTAGGGCTAGGTTAGGGTTAGGTTTAGAGTTAGAGCTAGTACTAGGGTTTAGGGTAAGAGGTAGGGTCAGGTTTAGAGTTTTTGTTAGTTTTAGGGTGGAGTTAAGGTTAAGCTTAGCGTTAGGGTAAGTGTTAGGTTTAGGTCAGGGTTAAGGTTAAGATTAGGGATAGGGTTAGGGTTAGGGAAACGGTTAGGTGTTCGTGGGAGGGTTAGTGTTAGGTTTACACTTAAGCTGATGTTTTACAGTGTTACGGTTAGGTCAGGGTTGTAGTTAGGGTTAGGATGAGGTTTAGGTTTAGGGCTATATTTAGGGGATAGTTTAGGGTTAGGTTTAGTTTTAGGGTTAAGGTTAGGCTTAGGTTTATCTTGAAATTCATGTTAAGGATGAGGGTTAGGGTTAGCGTTAGGGTTAGGTGTTTGGGTTAAGGTTAGGGTTAGGTTTAGGGTAAGGGTTAGGGTTCGCTTTAGGATCAGGCTTAGGGTTAGGATTAGAATTAGGGTTGGTGGTTAGGGTTAGGCTTAGGGTTAAGGTTAGGTTTAGGCTAAAGATCAGGATTTGATTTCGAGTTAGGTGTTAGTGTTTCGGTTAGGTTTAGGGTAGGGTTATATTTAGGGTTAGGTTAAGAGTTAGACTTATGTTTACATTTAAGGTGAGGGTTTTGGGTAAGTGTTACATTTAGGGTTAGGGTTAGGTTTAGGGCTAGGGCTAGGGTTAGGTTTAGATTTCGGGTTACCGGTTAGGGTTAGGTTTAAGTTTATGGTAGTGTAAAGTTAGGGTTAAGGTTTGGTTAGGGTTAGGGTCAGGGTTAGAATTAGGATTAGGTTTAGGGTGAGGGTTAGGGTCAGAGTTATTGTAAGGGTTAGGTTTGGGGTTACAGGTGGGTCAAGGTCAAGGTTAGGGTCAGGGTTAAAGTTAGGGTGTGCTTTAGATTAGGGATAGGGTGAAGTTTAAGATAGGGTGAGGGTTAGGGTTATGGCTAAGGTTTGCTTGAGTTTTCAGGTTAGTGTTAAGGTTATGTTTAGGGTTAGGAATAAGTTTATGGGTTCTGTTTACTTTTAGGGTTAGGGGTAGATTTTAGGTTAGGGTTAAGTTCAGTGTTACGGTTAGGGTTAGGTTTACGGTTTGTGTTAGGCATTGTGGTTGGTGTGAGGATTAGGTTTAGCATTAGGGTTGGGTAGGGTTAGGATTATGGTTATGGTAAGGTGTTAGGGATTAGAGGAGTAGTTTTGGGTTAGGGCTTGGGTGAGGGTTCCGGTTAGGCATTGTGGTTCTGGTCATGGTTAGGTTTGGTTTAGGGTTAGGGTTAGTTTTATGATTAGGTTTAGGGTTAGTGTTAGAGTTAGGGTTAGGCTTTGGTGCGAGGGGTTAGGTTTTGGGTTAGGGTTAGGGTTATCGTTAGGGCTTAGGTTTTCAGGTGAGTGTTAGGGTTAGGGTTAGGGATAGCATTAGGGTTAGCTTTTGGGGGTACGGTTAGGGGTTAGGTGAGGGTTACAGTTAGTATTGCAGTTAAGGTTAGGTTTTAGGGCAAGTGTTAGGATTAGGGTTAGAGTTAGAGTTAGGGTTAGGTTTAGGGTTAGGTGCAGGGTAAGTTTTAGGTTTAAGTCCTGGTTTAGGGTTAGAGTTAGTGTTCTATTTAGGGTCAAGTTTAGAGTTCGGGTTAGGTTTAGGATTAGGTCTATTGTTGGGCTTAGGATTAGGGTTAGGTTCAGAGCTATTGTAAGGCTTAGGTTTAGGGTTACAGATGGACTAGCTTTACGGTTAGAGTTCGGTTTAAGGTTAGGGTTTGGGCTAGGTTTACGTTTACGGTTATGGTTAGGGTTAGAATTTGGTTGAAGTTTAGCATAGGCTGAGGGTTACTTTTAGGGTTAGGGCTAGAGTTTGGGTTTGTGTTCAGGTTAGTGTTATGGTTAGATTTAGGGTCCAGTTTAGGGTTGGGGTTAGGTTTGGTGTTAGGGTTAGTTTTAGGTTGAGGGTTAGTGTGAAGTTTAGGTTAAGGGTGAGAGTTAGGGTTAGGGTTAGGATTAGGGTTAGTGTTAGACGTTAGGTTTAGGGTGCTAGTTTTAGGTTTATGGTTAGGGTAGGTTTAAGTTTAGGGTTAATGTTAGGGTTAGTGTTAGATTAGGGTTACAGTTCATGTTAGGGTTACAGTTAGGGTTAGGGATAGCATTAGGTTTAGGGTTAGGAATATAGTTAGGGGTTAGGGTGAGGGTTGAGGGATAGCATTAGGTTTAGGGTTAGGAATATAGTTAGGGGTTAGGGTGAGGGTTGGGGATATGGTGAGGGTTAGGTTTAGGTTTACAGTTAAGGTGAGGGTTTAGGGTAATTGTTATGGTTAGGGTTAGAGTTAGGGTCATGGTGAAGTTTCAGGTAATAGTGGGGTTCAGGGTTAATGTTAGATTTAGGTTTAAGGTTAGTGTTAGGGTTAGGTTTAGGTTAGGGTTAAGGTAGCGGTCAGGTTAGGGTTAAGACTAGGTTTACGGTAAAGTGTAAGGCTAGGTTAGGGTTAGGTTTAGAGTTAGTGCTAGTCTTTAGGGTTAGGGTTAAGGTCAGGTTTAGAGTTATTGTTAGGTTTACGGTTAAGGTTAGGGTAGAGTTAAGGTTAAGGTTAAGTTTAAGGTTAGGGTAAGAGTTAGGTTTACGTCAGGTTTAGGGTTAGGATGAGGGATAGGGTTAGGGAAATGGTTAGGGTTTCGTGTGAGGATTAGTGTTATGTTTACATTAAGCTGATGTTTTTGGGTGTTACAGTAAGGTTTAGGGTTAGAGTTAGGTTAGGTTTAGAGTTAGGGCTAGAGTATGGTGATAGTGCTTTAGGCTTAGGTTTAGGGTGGAATGTAGGTTAAGGATGAGGGTTAGGGTTGGGGTAGGTGTTTGGATTAATGTTAGGGTCAGGCTTAGGGTTTTGGTTTAGAGTTCAGGTTAGATTCAGGGTTAGGGTTAGATTTAGGTTTAGGGTTAGGGTTAGGTTTAGTGTTAGTTTAGCTTAGGGTTAGGGTTTGAATGAAGTTAGGGTAGGTTTAGGGTTATGGTTAGGTTGAAATTTTGGTTAAGTGTGAGGGTTTCGTTTCGGGTTAGGGTTAGAGTTAGGGTTAGTGGTTTAAGGTTAGGTTTAGGCTAAGCATTAGGGTTAGAGTTAGGGTTAGTGGTTAGTGTTTCAGTTAGGTTTAGGATAGGGTTATAATTAGGGTTAAGTTTAGGGTTACGGTAAGAGTTAGATTTACGTTTACAGTTAAGGTGAGGGTTTTGCGTAACTGTTACTGTTAGGGTTAGGGCTAGGTTTAGGGTGAGAGTTGGGTTAGGGTTTAGGTTTAGGTTAAGTTTATGGTAGGCTTAAAGTTAGGGTTAAGGTTAGGTTAGGGTTAGGGTCAGGGTTAGGATTAGAATTAGGTTTCGGGCGAGGGTTAGTGTCAGAGTTATTATAAGGGTTAGGTTTAGGGTTACAGATGGGCCAAGGTTAAGGTTAGGGTTAGGTTTAGGGGTAGGGTTAGGGTTCAAGTTAGGGTTAGCTTTAGGTTAGGGATAGGGTGAAGTAAAGTAGGGTGTGGGTTAGGGTTATGGCTAAGGTTTGGGTTCGTTTTCAGGTTAGTGTTAAGTTTATGTTTAGGGTTAGGGTTAAGTTTATGGGTTCTGTTTAGTTTTAGGGTTAGGGTTAGATTTTAGGTTAGGGTTAAGTTAAGTGTAACAGTTAGGGTTACGATTTGTGTTAGGCATTGTGGTTGGGGTGAGTGTTAGGTTTATGGTTAGGGTTGGGTAGAGTTAGGATTATGGTTATGGTAAGGTGTTAGGGTTTAGAGGTGTAGTTTAGGGTTAGGGTTTGGGTGAGGGTTTCGGTTAGGCATTGTGGTTCTGGTCATGGTTAAGTTTGGTTCAGTGTTAGGGTTAGGTTTATGATTAGGTTTCGGGTTAGTGTTAGAGTTAGGGTGAGGGATAGTGTTAAGGTTTAGGTTAGGTTTTGGTGTTATGGGTTAGGGTTTGCGTTAGGGTTAGTGTTATCTTTATGGCTTAGGGGTTTCAGGTTAGTGTTGTGGTTAGGGCTAGGGTTAGCATTAGGGTTAGGGTTGTGGGCTACGGTTAGGGGTTAGAGTGAAGGTTACGGTTAGTTTTACAGTTAAGGTGAGGGTTTAGGGTAAGTGTTATGATTAGGGTTAGAGTTCGAGTTAGGGTTAGGTTTAGGGATAGGGTTAGGTGTAGGGTAATATTTAGGTTTACGTCCAAGTTTAGGGTTAGAGTTAGTGTTGTATTTAGGGTCAGAGCTAGTGTTCTATTTAGGGTCAAGTTTAGAGTTAGGGTTAGGTTTAGGATTAGGATTATGTTTAGGGTTAGGGTTAGGTTCAGAGCTATCGTAAGGGTTAGGTTTAGGGTTTCAGATGGACTAGTGTTATGGTTAGAGTTAGGTTTAAGGTAAGGGTTTTGCTTAGGTTTAGGTTAGGGCTATGGTTAGGGTTAGGTTTTGGATGATGTTTAGGCTAGGGTGAGGGTTATTTTTATGGTTAGGGCTGGAGTTTGGATTTGTGCTCACGTTACTTTTAAGGTTAGGTTTAGGGTTTGGATTAGGGTTAGGGGTTATGTTTAGGGTTAGATTTACGAACAGGGTTAGTATTAGTGTGAAGTTCAGGTTAAGTGGGAGGGTCAGGATAAGGGTTAGGATTAGGGTTAGAATTATAATGTTAGACATTAGGTTTAGGGTGTTAGGTTTAGGTTTATGGTTAGGCTAGTCTTAAGTTTAAGGTTAATGTTAGGGTTAGGATTAGATTAGGGTTACTCTTCGTGTTAGAGTTAGGGTTAGGGATAAGTTTAGGGATAGCATTAGGTTTAGGGTTGGGGACACGGTTAAGGGTTAGGATGTTTGTTAGTGTTAGGTTTACTTTTAAGGAGAGGGTTTAGGTTAATTGTTAAGGTTAGGGTAAGAGTTAGAGTTAGGGTTAGGGTTAGGGTGAAGTTTCAGTTAATAGTGAGTGTTAGGGTTAAGGTTAGAGTTAGGGTTAAGGTTAGTGTCAGGGTTAGGTTTAGGTTTAGGGTTACGGTAGGGGTAAGGTTACTGTGAAGGCTAGGTTTACAGTAAAGGGTAGTGCTGGGTTAGGGTTAGGGTTACGTTTAGAGTTATTGTTAGGCTTAAGTTTAGGGTTAGGTTAGGGTTAATGTTAGGGTTAATTTTAGGGTTAGGGTAAGGGTTAGGTTTAGTTCAGGTTTAGGGCTAGGATTAGGGATAGGGTTAGGATTGGGGGATGGGTTAGGGATTCGTGTGAGGGTTAGTGTCAGGTTTACAGTTAAGCTGATGTTTTAGGGTGTTACAGTTAAGGTTAGGGTTAGAGTTAGGGTTAGGATTAGGTTTATGCTTAGGATTAGGGTTAGGGTTAGGGTCAGGGTTAGGTGGAGATTTAGTGTCATGTTTAGGTTGTTTTTTTAGTTTTAGGGTTAGGCTTAGTGTGAAGTTTATTTTAATTATGAGGTTTAGGGTTAGGGGTTAGGGTTAGGTTATGTTTAGTTTTAGGTTTGGGGTTAGTGGTAGCGTTAGGGTTAGTTTTAGTTTTGGTTAGGGTTTGAATGAATTTAAGGTAGGTTTAGCGTTATGGTTAGGGTGAAATTTTGGTTAAGGGTGAGAGTTTGTTTTAGGTTTAGGGTTAGGGTTAGAGTTAGGGTGAGTGTTTAGGTTGAGGTTTAAGGTTAAGTTTAGGTTTAGGCTAATGATTAGGTTTAGAGTTAGGGTTAGGGGTTATTGTTTCGGTAAGGTTTAGGGTAGGGTTCTGTTTAGGGTTAAGTATAGTGTTAGGGTAAGAGTTAGAGTTCCATTTACAGTTGAGTGTTTTGGGTGTTACTGTTAGGGTTAGGGCTAGGGTTACAGTTAAAGTTAGGGTTAGAGGTTAGGGTTAGGTGTAAGTTTATGGTAGCCTTAATGTTAGGTTAAGGTTAGGTTAGGGTTAGGGTCAGGGTTAGGATTAGGTTTAGGGTGAGGGTTAGGGTCAGAGATATTGTAAGGGTTAGGTTTAGGGTTACAAGTGGGCCATGGTTAAGGTTAGGGTTAGGTTTAGGGTTCAAGTTAGGGTTAGCTTTAGGTTAGGGATAGGATGAAGTTTAAGATAGGGTGAGGGTTAGGGTTATGGCTAAGGTTTGGGTTAGTTTTCAGGTTAGTGTTAAGGTTATGTTTAGGGTTAGGGTTAAGTTTATGGGTTGTGTTTAGTTTTAGGGTTAGGGTTAGATTTTAGGTTAGGGTTAAGTTTAGTGTAACAGTTAAGGTTACGGTTTGTGTTAGGCATTGTGGTTGGGGTGAGGTTTAGGTTTAGGGTTAGGGTTGTGTATGCTTAAGATTATGGTTATGGTAAGGTGTTAGGGGTTAGAAGTGTAGTTTAGGGTTAGGGGTGGGTGAGGGTTCTGGTAAAGCATTGTGGTTCTGACCATGGTTAGGTTTGGTTTAGGGTTACAGTTAGGTTTATGATTAGGTTTCAGGTTAGTGTTCGAGTTAGAGTTAAGGTTTGGGTTAGGCTTTGGTGTTAGGGGTTAGGGTTTGGGTTAGGGTTAGGGTTATTGTTAGGGCTCAGGGGTTCAGGTTAGTGTTAGGGTTAGGGTTACGGATAGCATTAGGGTTAGGGTTGGGGATACGGTTAGGGGTTAGGGTGAGGGTTACGGTTACTTTTACAGTTTAGGTGAGGGTTTAGGTTAAGTGTCATCATTAGGGTTAGAGTTAGGGTTATGGTTAGGTGTAGGGCAATATTTAGGTTTAGGTGCCGGTTTAGTGTTAGAGTCAGTGTTCAATTTAGGGTCAAGGTTAGATTTAGGGTTAGGGTTAGGTTTAGGTCTAGGGTTAGGATTAGGTTTAGGGTTAGGTTCAGGGCTATTGTAAGGGTTAGGTTTAGGGTTACATTTGGACTAGCATTATGGTTAGAGTTATGTTCAAGGATAGGGTTTGGGTTAGGTTTAGGTTTAGGGTTAGGGTTTGGATGAAGTTTAGGATAGGGTGAGGGTTATTTTTATGGTTTGGGCTAAAGTTTGGTTTTGTGTTCAGCTTAGTGTTAAGGTTAGGTTTAGGGTTCGGTTTTGGGTTAGGGGTTATGTTTAGGGTTTGGGTTATGCTTTGGTTTAGGGTTAGTGTGAAGTTTAGGTTAAGGGTGAGGGTTAGGATAAAGGTTAGGATTAGGTTTATGGTAAGGTGTTAGTGGTTAGAGGTGTAGTTTAGGGTTAGGGTTTGGGTGAGGGTTCCGGTTAGGAATTGTGGTTCTGGTCATGGTTGGGTTTGGTTTAGGTTTATGATTCGGTTTCGAGTTAGTGTTAGAGTTAGGGTGAGAGTTAGGGTTACTGTTTGGATTAGGCTTTGGTGTTAGGGGTTAGGGTTTGTGTTAGAGTTAGGGTTATCGTTAGGGCTCAGGGGTTTCAGGTTAGTTTTAGGGTTAAGGTTAGGGATTGCATTAGGGTTAGGTTTGGGGATACGGTTAGGGGTTAGGGTGAGGGTTACAGTTAGTTTTACAGTTAAAGTGTGGGTTTAGGATAAGTGTTATGATTAGGGTTAGAGTTGTAGTTATTTTTAGGTTTAGGGTTAGGTGTAGGGGAAGATTTAGGTTTAGGTCCAGGTTTAGGGTTAGAGTTAGTGTTCTCTCTAGGGTCAAGGGTGCAGTTAGGGTTAGGTTAGGATTAGGTCTAGGGCTAGGATTAGGTTTAGGGTTAATTTCAGGGCTATTGTAAGGGTTAGGTTTAGGGTTACAGATGGACTAGCGCTATGGTTAGAGGTAGGTTTAAGGTTAGGGTTTGGGTTAGGTTTAGGTTTAAGGTAGTGTTAGAGTTTGGATGAAGTTTAGGATAGGGTGAGGGTTATTTTTATGGTTAGGGCTAGAGTTTGGGTTTGTGTTCAGGTTAGCTTTAAGGCTAGGGTTCAGGTTAGGGTTAGAGGTTATGTTTAGGGTTAGGGTTATGTTTTGGTTTAGGGTTAGTGTGAAGTTTAGGTTAAGGGTGAGGGTTAGGATAAGAGTTAGAATTAGGGTTAGGATTATAGTTAGTGTTAGAGGTTAGATTTAGGATGCTAACGTTAGGTTTATGGTTAGGGTTGGGTTAATGTTAGAGTTAGGGTTAGATTAGGTTTAATGTTCGTGTTTGGGTTAGGGATAGGGTTAGGGATAGCATTAGGTTTAGGGTTGGGGATACGGTTAGGGGTTAGGGTGAGGGTTGTGGTTAGGGTGTGGGTTAGGGTTAGGTTTACAGTTAAGGTGAGGGTTTAGGGTAAGTGTTATAGTTAGGGTTCGAGTTAGGGTTTGGGTTAGGTTTAGGGTGAAGTTTCAGTTAATAGTCAGGGTCAGGGTAAGGGTTAGGGTTAAGATTACAGTTAGGGTTAAGTTTAGTGTTAGGGTTAGGGTTAGGGGAGGGGTAAGGTTAGGGTTAAGGCTAGGTTTACGGTAAAGGGTAGGGCTAGGTTAGGGTTAGGTTTAGAGTTAGAGCTAGTACTAGGGTTTAGGGTAAGAGGTAGGGTCAGGTTTAGAGTTTTTGTTAGTTTTAGGGTGGAGTTAAGGTTAAGCTTAGCGTTAGGGTAAGTGTTAGGTTTAGGTCAGGGTTAAGGTTAGGATTAGGGATAGGTTTAGGGTTAGGGAAAGGGTTAGGTGTTCGTGGGAGGGTTAGTGTTAGGTTTACACTTAAGCTGATGTTTTACAGTGTTACGGTTAGGTCAGGGTTGTAGTTAGGGTTAGGATGAGGTTTAGGTTTAGGGCTATATTTAGGGGATAGTTTAGGGTTAGGTTTAGTTTTAGGGTTAAGGTTAGGCTTAGGTTTATCTTGAAATTTATGTTAAGGATGAGGGTTAGGGTTAGCGTTAGGGTTAGGTGTTTGGGTTAAGGTTAGGGTTAGGTTTAGGGTTTGGGTTAGGGTTAGGTGTTTCGGTTAATGTTAGGGTCAGGTTTAGGGTAAGGGTTAGGGTTCGGTTTAGGATCAGGCTTAGGGTTAGGATTAGAATTAGGGTTAGTGGTTAGGGTTAGGCTTAGGGTTAAGGTTAGGTTTAGGCAAAAGATCAGGATTTGATTCCGAGTTAGGTGTTAGTGTTTCGGTTAGGTTTAGGGTGGGGTTATATTTAGGGTTAGGTTAAGAGTTAGATTTATGTTTACAGTTAAGGTGAGGGTTTTGGGTAAGTGTTACATTTAGGATTAGGGTTAGGTTTAGGGCTAGGGCAAGGGTTAGGTTTAGATTTCAGGTTACAGGTTAGGGTTAGGTTTAAGTTTATGGTAGGGTAAAGTTAGGGTTAAGGTTTGGTTAGGGTTAGGGTCAGGATTAGGATTAGGATTAGGTTTAGGGTGAGGGTTAGGGTCAGCGTTATTGTAAGGGTTAGGTTTGGGGTTACAGGTGGGTCAAGGTTAAGGTTAGGGTCAGGGTTAAAGTTAGGGTGTGCTTTAGATTAGGGATAGGGTGAAGTTTAAGATAGGGTGAGGGTTAGGGTTATGGCTAAGGTTTGCTTGAGTTTTCAGGTTAGTGTTAAGGTTATGTTTAGGGTTAGGAATAAGTTTATGGGTTCTGTTTACTTTTAGGGTTAGGGGTAGGTTTTAGGTTAGGGTTAAGTCCAGTGTTACGGTTAGGGTTAGGTTTACGGTTTGTGATAGGCATTGTGGTTGGTGT